>NW_026067946.1:5121577-5237063 GCF_014885135.2 Alexandromys fortis
ATATTTATTCCTCTATTGACAACTGCCTAATTGGCTCCTTTATTTAGCTATTGTGAATAATACTGCAATAATGGTCAAGTATTTCTATGATATGTTCACCTTGACTCCCTCAGTTAGTATACAGAACTGGTGTAACTGAACTTTATAGTAGATTTATTTTTAGATTTTTATTTAAAAACTTCCATACTAATTTTCACAATGTCTGGACTGGTTTATGTCCCCACTAGCAGTATGTAAAGGTTCCTTTTTGTCTGTATAATCTTAGCACTTATTTATTATATGGATTCTTAAGACTGCCATTCTGGTTTATTACTAGTTTTAAAAATTGAAAGTCACAAAAAAAAGAGTAGTATAAAGGGGATGTGTCCTAGAATAATGGCATATAAATGACTTCATTGAGGTTAAGGGCATTTAATTAGTATGATAATATTAACTCAAAATTGATGTTCTGAAGATTTATTTATGGAAGATAATAATTTTGAAAATGGCATTATACTTGTACCTTTAATTATAATTACAAGATATATATATATCATAATAATGGGCCTCACTATGACATTTCTGCACACATGTATGGTACACTGATCATATTCACCCCAATCTAACTAGCCTTTCTGGCCCCTCCTCTCTTCCTCCTCCTGCAGTCCTCTTAGTCTTGCCATAGCAGTCCCACCTGGCTGAATAAACTCTTGTTGTACATGTATGCCACATTCATATATATTGTTAATATGTTTTATTGCCATTGGTTAATAAAGAAGCTGCTTTTGGCTAATGGCTTAACAGAATATAGCCAGAATATAGCCAGGCTGGACAAGATGTATAGAAAGAATAGGCAGAGTCAGAGAGGCACCATGTAAACACAGAAGGAAACAGATGCACCCTAGAATCTTGTCGGTAAACCACAAGCCTCGTGGTAAAATATAAAATAATAGGAATGGGTTAATTTAAGATATAACAGCTAGCTAGAAATATACTTAAGCTATTGGCCAAACAGTATCATAATTAATATAGTTTCCGTGTAATTATTTCGGGTCTGGGCAGCCAGGAACAAATGATAGTCTCTGCCTACATTTACCTGATGGACACTTAAGCTGGTTCCATAAATTGGCCATTATTAATAATGTCACAATCAACATGTATGTTGGATTCTCTTATATGTGGTGCCTTCATTTTCTTCATGCATATGAAGAGTGGTGTGAGTGGATCATGTAGTAGATTTGTTTTATTCTATGGGAAACCTTCATAATGTTTTTCATGGTTATGTTATCAATTTACATTCATACTAATGATAAGGGTTCACATATACCCTGCCAGCATTTTTGTTAATAATAGTTATTTTAACTGAACTAAGAAGAAATCCCAGTGTAGTTTTGATATGGATTTTATTTCACCTATGATTAAAAATGTTGAATATTCTTCATATATTTTTATACATATGATTTAACTGTAATATTGACTACTTATCAAACTTGGCTATGAATGTATTTGAATGTTTGACTCATGGATAGTCTTAATTGTCTGTTTTTACTTTAGCACACTAGCCTGTAGTTTTAATCCAAGTTTACTAATTCCTAAAACGTTATTCAGTATATTAGTCAAGTAAAAATGCCAACTTTAAAGTATGAACTAAGAATTTTTATCATTACTTTTGGTTGGTTCCAAGAGCACACTTTCCCATATTTATCTACAGGCTTATAGATAGAATGATGATGTTGTGATAGTTAAAATAATAATAATATATTATTTTTATACCTAACTCATATGAATAATAGTATTGCTATGCAGGGTAGCATACGTATAAAGCCAAGACAGAGAAGGCTAAAACATAAGGATCATGACTTCAAAGGCCAGGCTGCATTTCATAGCGAGACCCTCTCAAAAAAAAAAAATGTAATCTATTTTCAACAATTCTATCATCAATGAGATAAGCTCACAGTCAGAACCTTAGTTAATAGAAATCCTACTTCAATGAAGAGCACATTTGGAAGAATGATGCAGAATTATAAGCTTTATTATTGTCCAGAAATGGACCATAGCTTCCTTGTATGATGAATATATGGCTATTATCCTATTGCTTTTGCTACTTGCAAAAACATTATACATATTTTATAGCTTACTTACATTCCCTTTCCCAATTAAGTATCTTAAATTATTACTGAATGAATGGTCTTGGAGTTCTCAGTCATTCTAACAATTTGTTTATGGTTACAACTGTATCCCAGTCTGCAAACTGCCCTTGCACCAATACCACAGTAGTTCATACCTTCACTCCCATGAGTACTGTGAAAACCAGGGAATATTCTCTTAAAGGGTTTCTGATTATTTATACATGTATGCCTGGATGTCACATATGTACATAAGTGCAGAGGCATGTGGAAGCCAGAGACATTGGATTCCCATGTAACTAGAGTTAGAGGTCAATGTAAGCTACCAGCCTTGGATGCTGGGAGCCAAACTCTAATTTTCTGCAAGAATAGTATTTGCTTTTAACAACTGAGCCACCTCTCCAGCCCCAGGGACTCTCTTTTTACATGGTTCCCTCTATACAATACGGAACAGTGACAACTTGGATTTTCATGACATCTTTCCCATAACCCATGCTGGTTTGTGGTTTTAGAGTTTCATCCCAAAACTTTACTTACTATTCTTCATTACTACAGTTAATAGTCAGAAGTATTCAAAAGAGCAGTGATTACATATGCAGAGCTATAAACACAAACACAATCAATTTCATTCATTAAACACAGTAAAAAAAAAAATTAGAACTCGATTATATCTAGAGTTAATTTATTCATTTGATAGCCTCCCATGAAATGCCTGGTACACATGAATCATGGGGAGGTAAAGTATCAAACTCCTCCAACCACTCTGCGAGGTATATGGAGAATCCAGTGATGTTGGAATCATTGGGTTATTCAATGAGAAAGAGCACACAGTATAAGGAGGTACTGTAGAATCCATGGAACTCTCTGGTTCTGAGAAGAGTTCAGGAAAACAAGGTTTGCTCTGAATTGGATAATATAAAAAAACAAACTGACTGGGTAACTTATCAAATATTATCTATTAAGGGGAAAGATAAATGTAAAGGAGTACCTATACTTAACAAAAAAATCATTATGTCTGTTATCTGGGAGAAAGGGATGTTTTGTAATCTTTGGTTGGCGCTATAATCTTGTTTTTGTCTGTTTTCTAATGAAGTCATCAATTAATCATTTTCTGTCAGCTCATTCTGTTTCTAGGGTGATCTTTCCTGACATCCATACTCCATGTGATTAGTTTCAGCAGAAAAACATCTTGATCTGACTCTGAGTGCTAGGGTAGCTCTGAATATCATGATGTACCTGATAGCGTTGACATTGTCTTATGTTGAGGTCTGGTTTTCTTTTCTTTTCTTATTCTTCTTTTTCTTTCTTGTCTTACAAAAAAAGGTAGAACCTCCATCTGATAATTAAAATTACAGCAACCATGAGTAGAAACACAAAGTGTACATGTGCACACACACACACAAACACACTCTAGATACTTGAGCACTTTAGTAGATTAATTGATGTAGTTCCTATAAGAACTCCATAAAGTAAATATTGTTATTATTCCTATTTTGGAATAGCAAAGTGAGATTAAGAGAAGTTGGTGCCTTGCCAAGTGATGTATAACTACATGTGAATTCACATCTTCAGTGATCAGATTGAACAGCTCGTAAATACATGTAAATAACATGGTAGGTTGTTGTGGTATTTGTTATTTGGGTATTATTTATTATATGACACGCAGCTCAAGTGGACCATTTATGCCAGGAATGAACTTCATGGCAGGAGAAGCAGCAGGTTGACTAGTCATCTTGTGTCCACAGTCAGAAATGAGGCAGTAAACAGGAAGTCAGAATAAATTACAAACCCCAAGGCCCACCCCTTGTGACCTACTTCCTCTAACGAGCTCCATCTCCTAAGGGTTCTATAACCTTCCCATATACACCACTAATTTGAAACTAATTGTTCAAATGCATTAAATTACACATTTAAATCACAACGTTCCATCCCTTTCCCGCATAAGTTAATGGCCATCTCATGGTGCCAAATGTATTTGTTTGCAACTTCAAATGTCTACAATAGTTTGCCAGCCCTACCTTGGTGTTCAGTTTCCATGAAGAGACTCAATGACCACTGCAACGTTTATAAAGGAAAGGATTTAATTGGGGGTTGTTACAGTTTCAGAGAATTCAGTCCATTGTTATCATGGGAGGGAGCATGGCAGCATGTAGGCCTACATGGTACTGAAGACATAGCTAACATGTGCGTGTGAGTCCATGAACAGCAGAGAGAGAGAGTCAGTGGGCCTGGCTTGAACTTTCGAAACCTTGAAGCCCACCCCAGTAACACACTTCCTCAAACAAGGCCACATCTACCCCAAAAAAGCCATTATCTCCTAACCCTTCTAAGAAGTATCACTCCTTGATGACCAAGCATCCAAATGTATGAGCCTATGGGAGCCATTTTTATTTGAACCACCACAAGTTCCAACATTATTCAAAAGTCAAAAGTCTCTTCTGAGGCTCAAGGTAGTATTTTAACTGTGATACCTTGTATAATTAAAACAAATTATATGCTTCCAACCACACAGTGTCACAGAGAAAATATCCTTTCTTCAAAGAAGATCGACCTGAAACAGTACTCAAACCCAGCAATGCAAACATCAAATCCTACAGCTCCATGCTCAGTGTCTGGTGTTCTGATAGATCATCTGGGTCTACAGAACACATTGTCTCTCTCAGACTAACTTACTCCAAGCCTGCAACTTTCTCCTTGCCAATATTCCAGGGTCCTGGCATCTCCAGCATCTCTGAGTCTCTCTTGCAACAAAGGTTGAACTTCCACAAGCCTCAGGGCAGGGAATCCTACTTGTCACACAGTGCTTGGTGTCTTAGTTACTTTTCTATTGTTGCACTAAGATACTAAAACCAAAGCAACTTATAGAAGAGAATGTATATTGGGGCTTATAGTTTCCACAGGTAATCTGTGAATATCATGGCAGGGAGTGTGGCAGCAAGCAGGCAGCTATGGTGATTGAACAGTAGCCAGGAGCCTACCTTTGTTCCATGAGGCAGAACAATAACTGGGAATGGTATGGGCTTAACCCCCCAAAACTCAATGGCATACGTCCACCAAAAAGGCCGCAAAGCCTAATCCTTCCCAAAGAGTTCCAAGCATTTAAATATAAAAGCCTATGGGGCCCATTCTCATTTAAACCACCACACCTGGTTCTTAGAAACTGTGATGTAAGAATCCACAACCCTTTCAACTTATTCATGCAGTGTAAACCCAGTACAACATGGATGAAGTCACCGTGTTGGATTATCAACTTGAAGAATACCCTGCAAGCCCTGAACCACAGATTCAGTGAACTCCATGTGCCTTCCAGGTTAACCCTAGAAAACTATATAGATGGTGTTTGGGGACAGGGAACCCTTTCCATGGTATTCTCAGAGGCGCTACTTTCAAATGTAGTCATATTTTCATAAGATAGAGCCTTACATGTCTGTTGCCTAAACTTAAACTTGCCCTAAATTTTATGTTTTTCATATTTTTTGCCATCTCTCACACATGCCACATCCTGAAACACTAGCCTGTCTTGAAGTTTTCTACACAAAAGAGAGTCCATTACATTTTGGTCTAGCCACATGCAAGTTCTCAGGACCTGGGCAGAATGCAGCCACATTCTTTGTTAGACTAAAACAGGAATGGCTTCTAGGCCAGTTTATAATAGAATCTATACCCACACGCACACCAAATATCTCATGAGCCAAGCTTCCACTATCCACGTTTCTCTTGGTATTCCACTCTTCCACTGCAATGGTCCACTAATCTCTGCTTATAGTAGTTTAGGGCAAATTTTCTACATTCTTCTTACAAATTGGTTCCAAAGCCTATGAACCACATGGTCACATTCATCCCAACAATGACCCAACATGTGTATTAGTTACTTTCCCCACTGTTGTAACCTGATACATGATGAGAAGCAATATAAGCAAGCACAGCTGTATTTTGGCTTGCCTTTACCTTTCAAGGGGATCGCTCCATTGCTACAAGGAGGACATGGCAGCAGGAAAAGAAGGAATGATGGTAGTAGGAAGAGGCCTTCCTGTTACATATTATATTAAAGTCTAAGAGCAGAGAATGAACAGGAAGTGGGATCTGGCTATAAAAACTCCCATTGACTGACCTCATCCAGTGGAGCTCCATCTCCTGAATATTCCACAACATTCCTAAACCACCACCATTTGTAACAAGATCCCAATCTCAAAATCTCAATCTCTCCATCACCCCCCACCACCACACACACACGTCTTTTCTTCTTCTCTCTATCTCTCTCTGTAGAGGTAAGATCTGAAGGTTTGTTTAATTGTGAAGTTTCCTTCTTTGTTGTATCTTTTGTGAAAACCATATTTGTCTGCTAAGATAATAGGAACAGAAATAAATAGGCTTTTAATGAAGAACTCTATGATAACACATTTAAACTTTGATCTACAGCTATGGGGATCATACCATTCAAATTCCCCTATTGTGCCTACTTCATTACTGTATTAGTAGTGAAGCTAGTGTCTGTATCTTTGTTTCTGTCTGTGTGTGTTTGTGTGTGTATGTGTGTGTGTGTGTAAGAGAGACAGAGAGAGCATGCATGCATGCATGCACAAGTGTGTGTGTCTGTGTGTCTGTGCTCCCTACCTTCTTAATATTTGGCTTTCCCCAAAGTATTTTTCCAGAAAGAATGCATGCCTTGTAGCTCTCTTAAGTTTTTGGTTACTCTTATGTACTTGAGTTCTTTGTTGTACTAAGTTGTTGAAAAAGACTATTATCTTTATGATATAACCTTCCTGTTAAACCTTGTTGACTTTGAATCTTTAGAAGAGAATAAAAATCAGAAGGAGATGGAATATGAAGAATGTTCTTCCACCTGAGATATGACTATTGTGATGACTTTTTGCCTGGATATCAGGCCTTTGCTTATGGAGTAAGCTTTGAGAATATTTACACAAAGGCTATATTTTCTCTCCCCTAAACCACCCCAGTGAGATCTTCCTGGAATCATCAATATCAGAATTTGCTTGGGTTTTTTAGAGGTAAGTTCCCTAAAATTGTAGGAAACCCCTAGAAATGTGTTCACCAGGAATTGCTTGCTCTAATGCTAGCCTGCACTCAGCCTCTAGGGATTCATTAACTATCACAGAGGTGTTTATAGGACACCGAAGACTACAGAGGCTCTTTCTTACAGCCATGAAATCGTTAAGTGTGCCTCAGTAATGCACTTACCTCTCCGAATGGCCTAGAGGAGATTTACTTGGTAAATTCAGTTTCTCTAAGTCCAAGGAAAGACAGACTTCAATTTGTCCATGTCTTTGTTGTTAATTTGAGAGTGATGACTCCCGGGGTCTCTGTTTATTAAGATATAACTAGAAAGTCCTCATTCAAGCATTAAAATTAAGGCAAATTTTTCACTAGAATTTTTTTACCGGTTTGTTTCTGTGTTTTTTTTTTTTTATTTTACCAGGAGGAGGGGGTGTTGTTGTTCTTCCTTTTTTTCTTTTCAATACAATCTTCCTTTGTAGTGAAATGGTGTGTATCAGGATGCTTTGATTCCTTCCTTATTATTTTTGGTTTATCTAGTACATATTTTTGCCATTAAGCTTCCAGGAAAACATCTTTTGATTATGAAACTATTTTTGAAATATGAACCACTTAGCATGACCATAAAGAATAGGCACAAATGAGCAAGAGAAAATATACCAAACAATGCAATCTCTACCTTCTCCCATTTTGAATTATAGATTGCCCTGTTATTTTGTGTTGCCTAGCTCATCCCTCATGGTGTAGTTATTGCTTCGGAATTGTCTTTGTCCTCGAGTCTGAGTGGCTCACTCGCTGCTTATCCCTCGGTAGACCATCTTAGAGTATTTTGTGCACTTGCTTTTACTGGTGAGTTTTACAGCTTCCCATGCTTCCTTCTCGCTCATTAAATGTTTTTCTTAATGTTTCTAAGTGTTTCTTAATGTTTCGTTTGAAGGATTTCTTTTAGCTTTTGGCAACGTATTTACTTCTTCATTTCTAAGTAACAGCTTCGCCTGACGTTTAGTCACGTTGACTGTTTTTCTTCTGTATTGTGTTAACTCTCATCCTGGACATTTACCCCGAAGGGAGGAAAAACAAGAGGCCCCAAGCCCACTCCAGGCCAGGAAAGAACTTCATTCTGTTCTCATCTGTCCTCTAGTCTCCTTCTCTACTCTGTTCAGATTCAGAGACATGTTACTGCCCATCACCTTTCAAAGATGGTGGACAAACTCACGACTTGCTTCACTGTGGATATCCCTATTGTCCCAGTGGGTGGCAGCAGTGGTTGTCTCAAAGATGTTGGGGTCAGGTTTTAAAAGACCAGTATAAGAACGAACAAGAAATAAAAATAAAATAAAATTTTAACTCATCTGGATAAGAACGTGTGCTAAGTGGAAGATTTTCAAATATGCAGCTACAGTCTCCATCTTGAGGGCTCACAGTCTAAGACGGACATTTATTAATGTTTTAGTGAAACCCCATTGATCAACTTCTAGAGATGTGTAGATGGGAAGCTAGATCTCTTTACTAAGAATGCAATCAGGCATGGTTTGGAAAACAATCTTTATTGCATCTGATTATGTGTTCAACTGAGAGTTGGTTCTTTCATCTTCCTTTATGCTAGCAGCATTCCGTCCACTTCCACTGCTCTCTTGATGGCCAGCTCTTCTTCCTGGGATGGAGAAAATAAGTACGGTAGAACGAGAAAGATAGACATGCAATGACTGCTGCCCTTTCCTTTTATCTTAACTCCACAGTCATGCACATACCACAGTGAGTTCATTTCCAGCTCCACTGAAGCAAACAGTTCGAGAACATGCGCAGGTTTCTTGAGACCTCACTTCCATGTGGTTCCTTTTCTCCCCTCTACTTTTGCATTTTCCCCACAGGACTGTTATGCCCATGGGCCAACGAGCTCTCAGCTCACTTAAGACCCAAACCTCTGATCCAACTGGGTCCCTATCTTCTCTCCAGGCCACTCATATTCCCTGAGGTTGTGCTGAGCGATGTGCCTAGAGGGACAGCCCTATTTCCCCTTAAAGTAGAGGACTATCATGTAGGAACAGAAAAAGTTCCCAGTCAAAGCTCTCCAATTTCTCACTTAATAAAAGTCAGTTTCCCTAGGAGAACTGGGTGTGCCTCCAAACAGCCAATCACAGCCCCGCTCTTTGTTCTAGAAGCTCCCTGTCCTATGAGGTTTCTATTCCTGTGGGCCTTACCTCTCCCAAGAGAAGGCCACCCCATCTTCCAGGATCCTCTAGCCCAAGAATATTAGTTGCTGCATGGAAACAAAATAGGGATACTTCTTAAGGAGGAAAGATGCTCTCTGCCGGCCCTTAGAAATGATCTGAACTTCCTGCGGTAGCTGGAAAGCTTGGGACAAATCGCAACTTACAGTAATGTAAGATTCCTGGGCCAGAAGCAGAGGGCCTGTTTAATTCCCATCATTCCCAGAGCTGACAAGCTCCCCTCTCTTCCTGACGGAGATGCAAGCCTGCATTGGAGGGACAGATTACTCAGCAGGACCCAGCCCTTGCTCACTTCTGTCCTTTTGGAGAATCAAACATACAGCCTGGACACTGACTCCAGGGTTTCTTCGCACCGTCTTCCTCGGTGGGCTGCTGCTCCACAGCCTTCTCATCCCTGTGTTCCTCTTCCTTCTCGTTGTTGTCCTGTTGCTGCTGCCCGGCGTGCCCTGAATTCACATTGCCAATTATCTGGGACATAACGAGATGGAAGACGTGGCAGCTGAAGCCCTCCTGGAACCCATTCTGCACATGCTGCTGGAGGCAATCTAAGGTAGAATAGACTCGGCAGCAGGCCATGCACTTGTAGCCATTCTCGATGGTCACCAGTGAGTCAGGCGTCTTGGCCCTGGGTCTCTCTTCAACCGTGGGTGACTCTGGCGGGCTATCTAATTCTAGCCTTTCTTCGTGTTCTTTCTCTTCGCCACTTTGTTCACTGTCCGACAGGAGGTTTCTGGTGGACACATCAGAGGATGGAGCACCTATCCACACACTCTCAGGAAGGGTGGCTTCTTCCATCCTTGGATGCTTTTCTAGGGACTCTGAGGTTTCGCTTGTGTCCCAGGAGATAGCCACACCTTTTATCGCGTGCACCCGCATGTAGTATACGTTCATCCTTCCATCTTTGTTCATACACGGAGAGCACGCACAAGTCTTATATGAGGGATAGGATGAGGAGACAGATTGTGAGGTAGCATCCATCGCCTCTCCTTCTGCAACCTGGGCTCGTGATGATCCAGGTTTGGAACTGTCTTGTAATTTCTGGGTTCCTGGCAAGTGAAATCAGAAATATCAGGGCATTTTCAGAGAGAAAGTTGAGGGCACATGAGTGAGAATATACGTGACAGGAGAAGAGAGGCCTTTGGGTGAGACAATTGAATGATGAGCTTTGGTATTTACTGTTTGCTTTCTAGGGTGGGCGTATGCTGTGGTTTTTTATGTACAGGGATATTAGCAGATGGTGTGTACTCAGGAATGTGGAGTATGAGAGTGAGAAATAAAGACTGTATGAAGTGGAGGTAGAACATGTATGTGGTGAGGATGGGATCTTAGGACCTCATTGCTATAGTATTTGTGCAATGTGGGCTATGGTGTCCAAGGTCGGCATGGTGTATCATGTGTCATACATTTTCATGTTGTATCTGGACTGAGAATACACATATCTGAGTGGAGTATGGCTGTGTGTGAAGTCGGTGAGTCTGTGCTAGGCAGTCCCCCTGCACAAATGTCTATGCTAAGCAAGTATTCAGAACTCTGAACACAATTCAAAGGCAGAAGCCACACAATTCTTCTAAAGGTGCTTGTCTGGTTCCTTAGTCTGCTGCCCCAAGACCCAACCCTTCTATCCACCCTTCATGACTTCTCGTCATTGTGAAGCCACGGCTCAGGATCTCCCACACCAAGATCCAAGTCCTTTAGGAGCTCTGAATCCTATCTAGGCTCCTCTACAGAACCCTGAATGCACCCCCAGCTTCCCTGGGCTTCGTCTCAATCTTATCCTTGAATCTATATGCCTTCGGCACTGCACCCTGAGCCCATACCCAAAGAGTTTTACCCAAGAAGCCCCATACCCAAAGCGTGTCACACCCAAGGAGCTTCGCACCATTACTACGATGGATGAGCTTAGGTGGAGAAGAAACACAGGAGAAGTATTTGGAGGCAGAGGAGACCTCCCCTACCCCTGGGTTCTGGGCTTCAGCCACTCCAGTAGATTCAGGCTGAGGGACATCGTCTTGTGATTTTGAAATTTCTGAGAAAGGTATAAGAGACAAAAAAGATACGGTGGTTGGCCATGTTTGCATGTCATTTACTTATCCAGCAAATAATTACTGGTGTCTGACAGAATTAGCAATTAAGATTAAGACACATAGTAGAAATCTAACCCGAATGGATATATTCTAGTACTTAATCACAGCCATAAATTATTTTATTAGTGTCTTCATGAAAAATGTAAGAATAGAGGCTGGAGAGTTTGCTCAGTTGAGGGGACTGGGTACTTGTGCAGAGGCCTTGGGTTTGATTCCCAGTGCCCACATCTTAACTCACAACTGTCTGTAACTCTAGTCCTAGAGGATCCAATACCCTCTTCAGGCTTCTGCAGGCATTATGCATGCACATGCTGTATAGATATTCATGCAGTAGAAAACAACAAAAACATAAAAAAAATCTTAAAAAATAAATAAATAGAAGTATAACAGTGATGTGTATAAGGCAACCTTTAATAAATGTGAGTAAATATGGGTAAAAGCAGTAGAAATATGGTCTCTATCTAGAGAATCAGCAGTTAGGAAATACATAGCCTTTTTGTGAGGCCTATATCTGTTAAGTATGTTTCATTCACTGAAACAATATTTAATAAATAGCTATTATGTATGAAACACTTTCCTAAGTTTCCATCTTTGAACTAGACTTTCCATTTTAATCTTGAAGGGCAGGCACTGATCAGAAATAAGTAAATATATACGAGGTCAGTGTATGGTAAGTATATAAGGTTTACCAGATGTAGAAAACAAAAATGTCTGATATTCAATTAAATTAGAATTTCAAGTAAGTCACAGACAGATTTTTTAGAGTAAATATGTTCTATATAGTATTTAATAAACATTCATACTAAACAAATATTTGTAACTTATTTGAAATTCAAATTTAAGTAAAGTTTATATTTTGTTTGGCAATCCTAATAAAAGGTACAGATGATTCTGTGTTTTATTGTGATTTGCACAAGGCTTGCCTGTTATTATTACATGTGTAGGGTTCCTCATATGTGACATACTATTATACTTTTATGTGTCTCTCTCTCATGCGCACACACATAGAGAGAGAAAATAAAATTTAGTGTGTGAAGACAAGACTGTCACATACACAGGGTGTGTGAACGAGAGGTAAAGGGATGGTGTGTTTATATAGCTATGTTTCTCAAAGTGTAGAAGTAAGGGACATCTTTCTGCATCAGAGCACACAGGGGAAATGTGTGGCGATCTCACTGAAGACCCTTGTGAGAGCTTTTATGTGTTACTGCATATATGGAGTTTCAGGCAAGAACAAAATAACTTTACCTTACACACCTCATAGTTAGTAACTCTTTGACCCTCACACCTACTACTTCTCCTCCCAATAAGGATACCGAGGCAAAACAGTTCTAAAATATAAGGGGAAAGGGGGGGGTCAAAACCATTGCTTCACTTTCCTGTAACTGCCAGTGGGAACTTGACAGGGCTTCGAGCCACTGTTCTCTGGGCTCAGCCCACAGTCTTCAGATCCCAGGGCCCAGGAAAGCTGTGGGGTTCTCCTGTGGGCAAAAGTCTCCATCTGAGCAGTTAGGTAGGGCTCCATTCTGCCCCACTTCCTACACTTGACAACCCTTTTACAGCAAGCACTTATTGTTCAATTGTGCATTTATTTTTATTTTACGTCTCTGAGAGTTTTCCCTGCATGTATGTATGCACACCATTTAAATGCCTGGTGCCTGAGGAGTTCAGAAAAGGGCATCTGCTCCCCTGGAACTAGAGTTACCAGTGGTGGTGGTGAGCCACTCTGTGGGTTCTGGGAATGGAACCCACATCCTCTTGCAAGAGTAGTAAGTCCTTAACCACTGAGCCATCTCTCCAGCCCACACGCCATGTTTTTACTTGTGGTCATTGCACTTATCATGCATCCTAGGATACAAGGCAGCAACTGCCAGTGTCATCTAGAGTCCGAGAACGCTGGTGAGTTTTACCCCACCTGTTATGACCTTGGTCTCTTATCAGACTCTTTCCTTTCTTTGCTGTTCCTCTGGAAAGTCTAAAACCTGAAAATCCACAGCTTTTATTGGACCGCTTATAAATTCTTTCCACTAAAGAAATAAAATCTTCACGGTCTCGATATGACATCAACCCCAGACAAACTCCTAACCTTTTGAATAAGCATTTTATTTCTCAAAATATTTCTCAGGCCCTTAACTCATTAGGTTACTCTTCACTCTTTCCTAAAAGACTCAGTAAAACTCAGTTTTTCAGTAAGCCCCATCACATCTCCAAGCCATTTTTCTAAGGGAAAAAACAAAAAAAGAATAAGAGATATGAACTCAGAAAGGGATGTCTGAAAATCTGCACCTCTGAGTCAGACAGCTGGGACCTCAGCAATCTTGGAAGCCATAGTCCAAATGCCAGTGCTCGGGAAATGCTAGTGCCCAGGAAGGAAGTTTATAAAACAACACCACTGACTACCTTTGTGCGGTGGGCATCTGGACTCTCTGTACTGTCTCACATCGCTGAAACCCTGGAGACAGAACTGGCAGCGTCCCTGATAGACTATCTATGCCTCCCTGCTTCACCTGAATCCTCTTCAAAGCCTCCTGCTCAGCTCCAACTGACTACCATCCCTGTGCCCCCAGACAAGGTGCCCAGGACATACCTTCTGTCTTCTCGTCATCTTCCTGGGACTCTTCAATTTCCAGATGTTTCCTCTTTTGTCGTCGTTTCATAGTATCAGCCAAAACAGTCCTTTGAAGGATACTTAAAGTCTAACTTCACCTTTTCCCTACAGCTTGACTGCCCTTTTTGACCTTCAGAAAATCTGCTAATACAAATTTAAAGATAAGTTAATACAAATTTTAAAATAATCAACTCTCTTAACTGGCTGAAGAACTCAGATTACTTAATCGAACAGCAAACCTGTCCAGTGATCACTGCGCTGCATGGTGGCTGTTGAGGGTCAAAGGTCAGAGGCTTCCTAGAGGATTCTCAATGATGACATCACAGCATTCTATGGACCTCAGTCTAACAGCCTCTGCAGCTTCAGAAACCCTCTTTGCAAGAACAATTCCTTTCCCCCGATGGAATCTCTCGAAGGAATTCAACTCTCATCTCTCAATTGTGGCAGAATATTTTTAGATGTTAACATGTTTCTATTTCATTTTTTTTTCTTTTCTCTGGTTATTTCACCCTTTCGTTTCTGCTCTGAAGCAGGAAGCAGGCTTTGTGTTGTTCATTTCTCAGAGCAGAGGTATTGTCGGGGCTGAAATTGTCGATAAATTGTGTCTAGAACCCCAAACTTTGCAGAAAACAGAATACTGGACCAGAAATATAGTATAGACAGAACGTTTTTAGATTCACTTTCTTCTTATTCTACTGAAGGTGTGGAAAATACCAATTATACCAGAGATACATGTAAACTGTGGGAAAGAGAGGCCTTGACATATAGCTAGGGAGATAGATACAAAAAAATTCCAAAAGCAGACAATTGTGTTGTTCAAATAAGGGAAGATGCCAACCTGTCCTACTTAAAGTACAAGAGCAATAGCAGTCAGGTGCTCTGATGGCCACCCTCAAAGTCAAAGCCCTGCATGATTTCCAAAGAGAGATGGGTGGAAATTCACACAAAGCAAGAACAGAACAAAAGCTTAAACTGGCAGTTTAGGTGGAAGTGTGAGAGGGAAAATGGCACCCCATTTCTTGCAGACAAGCTAGACTTTCTCCAGGAGTAAGGCGGCAAGACTACTCCTGCATCTAACACCCACCAAATGAAGCCACTCTAAATCGCCCCTTAGGGAGCTGCCTTGGGAACATGTGGACGCACTGTGGACTGAGGAGCCTAGATACAAGGCAGAACTAGGAGGGTCACCACCTGTCCTCAAAATCAGACTTTGTATAGGTTTTAAGGAATCACAAAGTGATTTTTGTTCTGGAGAATATAGTTTGATATAGTTGTGAGACTAATTCTCTGCTCCGAAGAGCAAGAATGGCAAGGCTAAGATGTACGAGGAGAAACCCACCGAGAAAGAGCTTGGTAATGTGACTCGGAGCAAGATATGCCTGTACCATGTGGCACTAGTTTTCCTTCCAATAGCAAACATGATGCCACAATCACCTATCAATATCCATGGGGAACTGGCTCTTAGACTTCCTGCAAATTAGAATATATACAAATGCTCAGGACTCTGAAATAAAATGATGGCAAATGTCCATGTTGAACACAACCTCCTGCAGTCTTCTCTAGACAACGTACAATACACAGTGTGCTGCTAATAAGGTGGAGATGGGTGTTAGGACAAGCAAAAGTTGTCATGGGTACATGTTCAGAATTGGCAATCCATCTCTAGGAGCCCAGAAGTATAGAAACTGAGTTGGACTTCTGTATGATACAAAGGGACAGGTGACCACCAAAAACAATACCACTGCTCAAATAATAAATCAGTTATAACATTAATAAGTAATGTGCAAGACTGAAAAGTTGTAAAACATAAAACTACAGCTCAGCATAGTAAATTGCCATTCCCTGCAAATGAATATGCAGATGTAGTATAATTCCTGTCAGAGTCCCAGAACAATGTTTGTAGTTACAGACTTTTTTATTTATATGTAAAGGCAAATGAACTAGGGTAAGTAAAACAATTTTGAAAAGGAATAAAAATTACCCTATTTTAGGGCATTATTTTCTACAATAATCAAGATTGTGTGATATTGGTCAAGAGATGGACACATAAACCAATTGAAAAGAATATAAATTGTACAGAGAAACATCTGCAAATATACCAAGTGATTTTTCACAAAACTGCAAAGTAATTCAACAGGAAAAAGATAGCCATTTCAAAAAATGGTGCTGAAGCAATCGGATACCCATAAGAAAAAGAAATCAACAGCCATCTAAACTTCACACTTTATACAAAAGTTAACTCTGGACTGGTAGAATTGCATAAAAATAGTAGAGTAATAGATCATGAACTTGGAATAAAATGACCCAACTTTTAAAGAAGAAAATGAGAAAGCTCTCTTTAGAATCTGAGGCATCAGTAACATGCAAGGGTGCATGCTTCAAAGTAAATTTCCTTAAAACTAAAAGCATAAACTATATAGTAAAAAGATAGACAAATTAGACTGCATCAAATTAAAATCAATTGTTAGGAAAAATTCCATTAATGACATAAAAAGAGATCTATAGACTCTAATAAAGTATTTGTAAACTATGTATGCAGCAAAGGGTTAATATCTGTAATATAATGTTAAAAGTTTCAAAGCCAAGCACTTCACTAATCGGGTGAGAAAATGGACAAAAGAATGAGGAAATGAATAACTGGGATTAGAATTACAAAGCACATAATCACATGACATGTCAATCAATACCATTGGTCATTAGGAAAATACACATTTCAAACATGCTAAGGTATCACTAAGAAACTATTAAAACAACCAAAGACACTCCAGTAGTAACAGCATGTTCTAACAGGAGTGTGGAGGAGCTGGGTTTGCTGTACACTGCTGGTAAGAGTACCAATACAGAAGATGTGGTCATCTGAATGTAATTAGCCCCAAAAGATGATATGGACTGGCACTATTAGGAGATGTAGCCTTGTTGTTGGAGTGTGTCACTGTAGAGGTAGGCTTTGAGGTCTCATATATGCTAAAACCACACCCACTGAGACAGTTCATTTTCTGAATTTTAGAAGTCATTAATTTCTTCTTTATTTCTTCCTTGACCTTGGTGACTCAGGTGAGCATTGTTTCATTTCCATGTGTTTGTGGGCTTTCTGAAGTTAGTGTTGCTGTTGAATTCTAATTTTAAGCCATGGTGATCCGATCAGATACATGGGGTTATTCCAATTTTTTGTATCTATTGAGGCTTGCTTTGTTACCTATTATGTGGTCAGTTTTTGAGACAGTTCCATGATGTGCTGAGAAGAAGGTATATTCGTTTATGTTTGGATGGAATATTCTATAGATGTCTATTAAGTCCATTTGAGTCATAACATCAGTTAGTTCCCTTATTTCTCTGTTAAGTTTCTGTCTGGAAGACCTTTCCAGTGGTGAGAATAGTTGAAGACTCCCACTATTATTGTGTAGGGTTTAGTGTGTGATTTAAGTTTTAGTAGTGTTTCGGGGGGGGGGGTTGTTTTGTTTTGTTTTTTTTTACGTATGGGGGTGTCCTTGTATTTGAGACATAGACATTCAGTATTGAGATTTCCTCTTGATAGTTTTTTTCTGTGACTAATATGAAATGTTTTCCTTTGTCTCTTTTGATTGATTTTAGATTGAAATCTCTTTTGTTAGATATTAGGATATAGTTAACCAGCTTGTTTCTTTTCCCAACCTTTACTCTGAGGCGATGTCTGTCTTTGAGTTTGAGGTGTGTTTCTTGTATGCAGCAGAAGGATGGATTCTGTTTCTGTATCCAATCTGTTATCCTGTGTCTTTTTACAGGTGAGTTGAGTCCATTAATATTAAGGGATATTAATGACCAGTGATTGCTAGCTCTTGTTATTTTAGTTTTTGTTCTTGGTGATGTTATTGTGTGTGTATGTTCCCTTCTTTGGGATTTGCTGCTGCGATATCCTCTATTATCTGTGTTTTTGTGGATAAGCCTAACTTCCTTGGGTTGGAGTTTTTCTTCTAGTACTTTGCGTAGGATTGGGTTTGTGGCTAGGGGTTGGTTAAATGTGGTTCTGTCACGGAATATCTTGTTTTTTCTATCTATGGTGATTGAAAGTTTTGCTGAGTGTAGTAGTCTTGGCTGGCATTTGTGGTCTCTTAATGTCTGCATAAGGCCTGACAAGGACCTTCTGGCTTTCATTATTTCCTTTGAGAAGTCAGGTATAATTCTCATAGGTCTTCCTTTATATGTTACTTGGCCTTTTTCCTTTGCAGTTCTTAATATTCATTTTTATTCTATATGTTTAGGGTTTTGATTATTATGTGGCAAGGGGACTTTTTCTTGAGTCTATTTGGTGTTCTATGAGTATATTGTATCTTCATATGCCTATCTTTCTTTCGGTTAGGAAAGTTTTCTTCTATGATTTTGTTGAACATATATTCTGTGCTTTTAAGTTGGACTTCTTCTTTTTCTATCCCTATTATTCTTATGTTTCGTCTTCTAATGGTGTCCCATATGTCCTGGAAATTTTGTGTTAAGCTTTTTTAGATTTAATGTTTTCTTTGACCCATGAGTCTATTTCTTCTATTGTATCTTCAGCGCTTTTGATTTTCTCTTCCATCTCTTGTATTCTGCTGTTTATACTTGTTTTGTAGTTCCTGATTGTTTTCCCATATTTTCTGTTTCCAGAATTTTCTTGGTTTGTGTTTTCCTTATTGTCTCTATTTCAATTTTCTAGTCTCAAATCATTTCTTTCCTCTGTTTGATTGCTTTTTCTTTGTTTTCTTTAAGGGATTCCTCTGAGGCCTTTGGCTTGGGCCTCTTCCCGAGGAAGCCTCTGGCTTAGGCCTGCTCCTTTGGCAGTCACTCCCTCATGCCTACACCTGCGGAGATCACTTGATTTCTTCCAATTTTTATTTGTTTTTTCCTCCATTTCTTTGAGGGAATTTTTCATTTCCTCCTTAAGGGCCTCAAACATTTTCCTAAAATTATTTTTAGATCATTTTCTTCTGCTTCTGCTTCATCTGTATTGCTGTTGTGGGGCCACTAGTTTTTGTTGGTATCGTGTTGCTCTTTGTGGTGTTGAGTGTGGTCTTACCTTGTCTACCCATCTTTTCCTCTGATTGGTGTAGTTGGGTCTGTGTCTCTGGTGATCACTCATCCAGGTGACAGTGGATCCAAGGCTCAGATGGTTGCTCCTCATGGTGCAGTTGGTGCCACGGATTCAGTCACCAGGAGGTCACTCGGTGTTCCCAAAGGTCACATTCCTCTGCCATCCTAGAGGTAGTTCAGGCCTCCCCCTATGGAGCTCACTTGTTTGGGCCTGATTCCTCTGAGGCCTTTGGCTTGAGCCTCTTCCCAAGGAAGTCTCTGGCTTAGGCCTGCTCCTTTGGCAGTCACTTTCTCATGCCTACACCTGTGGAGATCACTTGCTCAGGGTAAAACCAATAGTTTGTCATAGCCCAAAACTGGAAACAACTCAGACATATTTCAGTGGTTACCTGGTTAATCCATAGTATATTCACACTGTGATATCTTGCTGAAAAGTTCAAACAACTTACCATGGATGAATCTTCAGAAAATTAGCCACTCTTTAGTTTAACTTGAATTTAGGTAGGATCTTCTTTGTCCACTTATCATATTTGTATCAATCAAAAAGAAGTTTTCCAATCACATATAAATACGGAGTGATTTCCCACAAATTTCAGTGGCTTCAAATGAGTTTCCTTGGTCCTACTATGAACCCACTGCCAGGAATTCTGCTCTTCATTGTTCTGACTTCAAGACCCAGATTGACAAAGTGATCACTGTCTGGAAAATTGACAGTATGGTTACAGAAGGAAAGACAGTACTGAAAGGTCTTGCATTGGCATTAGATGTTTTGGCCTAGAAATGATGGCTGTCACAGCCACTCAAAAAATCAGTTACCAGGAAATACAACCGGCCAGCTTCACAAAACTAAATCTAAAATTACCTGTTAGATTATGAGCCAAAACCTCTCTACCATGCCCTGCTACAGTTTATACACAAGGATGGTGCCTTTGTTTGCTGTGCTTTTTTCATAATAAATTCAGGGAGGAATGTCTAAACGTTCTTAAAACACTTGGCCTGAAATGAAAAGAAACAGAATACAATTTCATTTCCTTCCTTCAAAAATGATGGAGATAAAAAGATTAGCTATCTGGGAGGTTTTTGTAGTCTGAATACACGAGAAACAATATTTCTAAGACTTCAAGAAGTGGCCGAAAAACTCTTGATTCCCACGTTGCTATTTCGATTATCTTGTTGACACTCTAAGTCTGTGAATAATGGTGGTAGTTGCAGCCCGTGCAGTTTAGTTGCGAGGAAAGTGTTTGCAGCAGCCTCTGCAGAGGCACAAGCAGTCAGAAGCACTTGGTGCTCCCTTTTTTTGCTCGTAGGTCTGTGCAAGAAAACAAATGCTTCAGAAACTTACGCCGACGAGTTTTTCTGTTATTACTTTAAAGATAACTTGGCTGCCAAATATTTGCTCCTTGATGAAAAGCAACACATCCTTGGAAGAAGGATTTACTCATTACCATAAGCTGCTTATTTCTCAGCCTACACATCCCATGCACACCTGATATAGCAGAGGCATTCCTCCGCACTTTTCCCAAATTGTGCGAAAATGACCATGCCACTCTCTTCCTATAATCACTACTGGTGAGTGTTATTTTTTTTAGAGAATAGTCTCCCTTTTTGCTCAGATCTTCAATGGCTTTCTAAGATAAGGGGAACAAAGTCGGAAATGGTCAACCAAACCTTCAAAGTCCCATGATATTTTCAAGCCTACAACACAACATTCACCTTTCAGCTTTCACTGAATGTAGCCAAACTTCCTACCTCGAACAGAGCTCAAGCCTTTGCCTGAGTCCTGTCCTTTCCTTGCACAGATTTTTCAAATACAATCTAAAAGGGTATTTCTTTTGTTTGGGGGGGGGCAAGAATCTTCCAAGATACCCCTTAAGGAGGGCCCCCGCATTCCCAGTTTCCAAAGATTCCTGGGACTACTCTGCTGAGAGCTAGTTCTGTGACACAGATGAGTCTGTAAAGACAGAGGCTGTGCTCCTCTTTGGATCCTCAATTCTCTGCACTTACTTCCCCTATACATCACCACCCTCCAAAGCAAGATACTTAATTGTATCTTGCTACTCCCAGCCCCTTATACACCACTCCCCAAAGAAAATATGTAAATAGTGATGTTGCTACTCATAACCACATATATACCACCCACCAAAAAAAAAAAAAAACTTAAATAGTGAAAGTCTTGCACCTTACTCCCAATCTCTTGGATACCACCCTGCAAAACAAAATATCTAAGTAGTGAAAACATTGCATTTTTTTTATTTATTTTATTTATTTATTTATTTATTTATTAAAGATTTCTGCCTCCTCCCCGCCACTGCCTCCCATATCCCTCCCTCTCCCTCAATCAAGTCTCCCTCCCTCATCAGCCCAAAGAGCAGTCCGGGTTCCCTGCCCTGTGGGAAGTCCAAGGACCACCCACCTTTATCCAGGTCTAGTAAGGTGAGCATCCAAACTGCCTAGGCTCCCACAAAGCCAGTACGTGCAGTAGGATCAAAAACCCGTTGCCATTGTTCTTGAGTTCTCAGTAGTCCTCATTGTCCACTATGGGTCTGAAAAAGCATGGGAAAACATTGCATCTTGCTACTCCCTTGCCCAAACAGTATCCCAACCTGGTCTTCTTTCATCCCCCCACTAAAAAAAATTTATATATATTATCGTTACATTTATCTGAAAGAACTGTCACTCCCAACTCTGTCATAACACTAGTTATCTGATCCAAAACAAGAAAGGGAGAGCCCCATCTGTCCTCTGCAACTTACCTGACTCACTTCATTTCTGCCACAAATTTCACGACCTAAAATTTAGATATAGGGAATTAGCATTTTGGGTAAATTAAGCCTTAAATTGTTTTCTTTGAATCCAAATACCTTTGAGACTTTAAATCACTAGCAGTCTATATTTAAGCAAAGACTAATGCAAAACACTCATAAAATTAGCCTATTTTTGGATAAGAGATATAAAATAAAGGACAAAGAAGAATGGGAGTGAAGAGGAAAGTTTTCAAAGAACTGGGGCAGACTGTCCGGCCACTGGCAGTGAGATCAGTATTTATCCCTACTGTTTTTTCTGGCTTTTTGGAACCCATTCTCTCTGGAGGGATACCTCACTCAGCCTAGATATATTGGGGCGGGCCTTGGTCCTGCCTCAAAGCAATGTGCTAGACTTTGTTGACTCTTCATGGGAAGCCTTATCCTCTTTGAGAAGTGGATTGGGGGTGGGATGGGTATTGGGAGGAAGGGAGAGGGAGCAGGAGGAGGGGATAGAGTGGGAAAAAATAAAGAAACAAAATCAAAATAAATAAATAAAAAGAGGAGGGTGTTGAGGAACTACCAAAATTAAATAAATATTCAACTTCCTTATGAATTATATATAGACCAATCTTCCTGGGATGGTACCCCTGAGTAAGACAAGGTACTAAAAGCAGTATATATATCCAAATTAATAATGTTCAGAAGTGAATTGAGACTCATGAGAGTTCAAATAGCCACAGTGTAATCAGCGTATAATTATAAAGGAGCTTTGAGATTAGGATAAAATCCATACCTGTGAAATAAATCTTCCCATCAGGGATTTAACTGATGTGTATAAATTATAAGAAAGAAAAGCAAGTCTTAGAAAGGAGATTACAGGACTGCTAGACCGGAGAGACACTCCTAACCCAAAAGATTCATCTTCCTTTAAATCCACTTTGTAGGGCTTTGGAAATTTCCTCCATGGACCATAGGCTCTAGACATCAATTCACAGACGTGAAGGGGATTGCTGTACCCTGGCCAATATCTTGGCATTTTTCCTACAAGGTCAGAAGTCTATGCACAATGAGGGCACAACCTGAACCACTGGAAAACCTCATGTTTTGAACATCTTTCCATTCATAAATGTTGTCTTCCTGCTGTATACAGATAATAAGGTAAAAGATCAAGGGAAAATAAGTCCCTGTGTTTACCAATGTGGTCACTGAACTGATGCTGCCATGAACGCACAGCAGGGTCTTGTCTATCCTAAGGAAAGCAACAAAATGCTCAGCCTGGTACTTCTCTTTCTAGAATATTTACTGCTTGTCACTACAGGAATTCAGTTGTAGGCTGTGAGAAAAAGATCCTAGCATTCACAGTTTGTCCTTGAGAGAGAGTGAAAAGGGATCAGAGTCCTGAGATTAACAGTTGGAAATTCTGACCTGGCATACAGTGGAAAGCAGTATACTTGCTTATGGGCGATTTTTAGAACTACTTTGAAGTGTGTATGGAAATGCTAACTGGTTCCTATCTCTCGAGAGCACCAAGGTTTTCACATCTTAGAAATGTGTAAATAACTCAGATCCATTCTTCTCCCAGAGAAAGTCTATGAGTGCCAATTCTGTGGGAGCCTGGCGATATTTAATGTCTGAAAAAAATTTATTTAATGACATTTATAAAATCTAAGTTGGGGGCACTGGAGAGTTGGCTCAACAACTAAGAAAACTGACTGCTATTGCACAGAATCCAGGATCCATTCACAGCACTCAACTGGCAGCTCAGAACTATCTGTAACTCCAGTCCTAGGGCATCCAATGCCTCCTGGCCTTTGTGGGCACTGCACACACATGGTATATAGACATGCATGCAGGCAAAACACCTACATATGTTTTTGGAAAGGAAAAAATAATTAACTCAGCTGGATGAGTTGGTGTACTAGGTGAAAGATTATCAAATACATACCTGCAGCCTGAGTCTGCAGGGATCACAGTCTAAGACAGACATATAAAGGACACAGAATAGGCAAATGTCAGAACAAAGCAACTGGTGTCACTGTGGATGCTTCCCTTCCTAACATCAACCTTCCTAAGCAGAGCCTGACCATAGTGGCCAAAGTGTGTCGAAGTCTAGGACAGTCCAGCAGCTTCTGGGATGCTGCAGATTAGGAAGAATTACAATTCTTGTGAAAGTCAGTCTCCTGACCCTTGAATTTCCTGAAATGTGGAAATGTGATGAGTCAAGTAGTTCTCTGACTCATCAAACAACTTTGCTGGTCATGAATCATCACTGTTTATAAAAAAAAAAAAAAAAAAAAAAAAAAAAAAAAAAAAAAAAAAAAAAAAAACTACATATTTGGGCAAGTATAACTGAGAAGTCTTTCCTGTAAGGACAAACCTACTTCCTTGCAGCCTGTTGTTTATAGTTGTATGGCTAACTTTGGTTGTCAACTTGACTACAGCTGGACCCAACTAAAACCCAAGCAGCTGGGCACACCTGTGAAGGGTTTTCTTGATTGGATAATTTGAGATGAGAAGATCCGCCCTAAATCTGGATCATTTAAGGTCAGAAGACCAAACCTAAATCCAGGCCACACCTTCTTATGGAAGGCCATATAAAAGGACCTGTAAGAAGGAAGCTCTTGCTTTTTGCCTGCTTTCCCTCACTCTCCCTCACTCTCTTGGTTGTAAGTTCATCTACTCTACCCCTGAGGTATTACTTGGTTGGTGTTAGAACGTACTTCTTGGAGAGTCCGATGTAGACTGAAGACATCAAGCCCCCTGTACTGAACAACTCCCAAATTCAAAACAAAATCAAAATGAAAGTGGTATCCCTTCCTTCCCCCTAGTCACCATTAACTGCCAGCATCCCTCAGGGGGGTGCCATGGCCTTATGAGCCCTTTTCTTTTCCATGTTGAAAAGATTCATGGGCTCAATCTTGTGCAGGTAGCCACAGGTGCAATAACTCGTGCATCAGCCTTAAAAAACCACTTTGCAACAGTCTTCTCCAACCTTTGTCCTACAATTTTTCCACCCCTTCTTCTTCAGTGTTTCCTCAGCCTCAGTGGGTAGACAATGTGATAGAGACGTCCCCTTTAGGGCTGAGCAGACAACAGTCACTCGTTATCTACACTGTGACCAACTGTGAGTTTCTATATGAACCATGATCCACTGGAAAATAAGCTTCTCCAATGCAAGCTGGCAGCTGCATCAATCCATGAGTGTAAAGATGAATATTTAGAAGGAAGTCTGAAACCATGTTTATTCAGAAAAATAATAATAATACGTTCTCCCACAGAGTCTGTGATCACCCACCACTTAGCTACAGGTTCTTGACCAGACTTACAGTACAAGGTATATGTGGGTTTTTTTTCCCAATGGGCAGGACTTAAACCAATCGTATTTGGTTAACCCCATAACAATCGTGTCACTATTGCACCAATGGACTTGCCATGCTGGTTGCTATTGTAGTTCACGGGGTTCACAGCCGAATAAAATTGTTGGCGATGTGTCTTTCATGCAGGATACTTGTATTCAAACTCTGTTTTTATTATCTTTATTATCTTTTTGTCTGCAGTAGGTTTTCATTTCAAGCATCCTTAGCGTGATCCCTCCCCCCACTTTACCCTTCTTCACTACCCTCCCATCACCTCCTCTCCTCGCCCCCTATTCTTCTCATTTCTACCTTCATACCAACTGTGTTCTGCCACACACTCCCTTAAGATCTTCCTTCCTTCTATCCTCTGCAAGGCCTCTTCCTAGCTTCCAGGCTTCTACAGATCCCGAAATAAAACCCACAAATCTACATATTTGAAAATAGAGTCCATGTATAAGAGATAATGATGTGACATTTATCTTTGTATATATGGGTTATGTCACTCAGTGTAATTTTCTCCAGTTATATCCAAGTACCTGCAAATTTCACTTTTACTTATAGTGGAATAAAATTCCATTGTATATATGGACACCATTCTCGTTGTCCTGGTACCAGTTGGTGGAAATCTAGAATGTCTCCATTTCCTAACTCTTGCGATCAGCAATGAACATGGATATGCAAGAATCTCCATAGTAGAATATAAGTCCTTTGGGTGTATGCCCAGCAACGGTATATCTGGATCATATGGTATTTGTAGCTTTTATTCGAGTCAGGGTTTCCTTTGTGTAGCCCTGGCCATCCTGGAACTTACTCTCTAGACCAGGCTGACCTCAAACTCACAGAGATTCACCAGCCTCCGCCTCCCAAGTGCCGGGGTTAAAGGCATGCACCACCACTGCCTGACTATTTCTATCTTCTTAAGAGATACCATACTGGCTTCATTGTAGTTATGCCTGTTTTCACTTCAGCAAGGTTGAATAAGGTCCCTCTTTTTCCCATATCTTTGCCAGCATTTGCTACCATTTGTTTTCACTTTTAATATATATATATATATATATATATATCACTTCATTTGCTCAAAATTCTTTTAAAAGTCTCCATATCAAAAAGGCCATAGTAAACTAGTTTGCAGCTTAGCAAGTTAACTATGCAAGCTTTTATCCCCCATAAAAGGATATATGATGTGTCAAACAATTGTCAAGTGTATCCTTCCTAGTTAGTGGTAAAATGGAAGAAAGAAATATAGGCCAGTCATTAGAATCATCTGGTTTGAATCACAGCCACACTGATGAACAGCAGTTATCCCAAGGTACCTCAGTTTCCTACACAGGAATGAAGAATGCACTTTCACCCTCACAATGTCCTTCCACGAAGTGTTTGACACAGGACCTGTCAAGATAACTGAGGAGTGGCACATTCTCCCATGAGCACAGATCACACCAGCTTATACCTCACCCCCCACTTAACAGAGACAAACTAACACTTGCTTGTCTTCATACTCCCCACCTTCCCAATGTCTAGGCTGAATAGACACCCACATTTTTCTTGAATACTAATGTGAGTATCTGACTTTAGACTTGATTGTCTATGATTTAGTAATAGTCATATTTCTTCTCTGGCCTCTCACTTTCACAGGGGAAGTTTGAAAATTCCAAGTCATGAGTGTCTAAGATTACCTATTATTATTACAGATGAGGGAAAACCTATTGCTCTCCTCGTGTCCCAGACAGACACACTGAACAGATGCACCAGGTCTAATCTATTTTAAAATAGGCTGGCACTGACATTTCTTATATATTGAAAGTTGACCCAATTTGAAGCTCCATTTCTCTCCTAAAGTAATGGTGTTCCAAGACACAGCTCTAACGGGAGGGGTCAGACAGGGCTGACGGGGAAAGGCAGCATCTAATATATCCAATTTCTGGCCTATGCTTCAGCAAGCTAAAGGGAAATTTTGTTGGTCTCCAGCGTACACCCTGAGCAGTAAAATTAAGATGGTCCACTCCCACACTGCTTCAGACAGACTGAAGTAATTGTTAACTGTTATGGCTTTAGCAACTTGAGTGGGAGACAGTGGGAATTTTGAGAGAGGTTTGTTTACTGCAACGCATCCCAAATATCTCATTAGTCTGCTTTTCATTTTGTAAACTTTCCGTTCATTAAAAGTGCCATGCTCTGCATTTCCGGACAAAGCAACGCTGGCTCTGGGAAGGCACAGCAGCAAAGACGAAGGAAGAGTTAGGTCTTAACCTGACTTCCAGGCATCACAGGCCATTCCCCATCATCTCTTGAACCTCACTTTCTTCGTCTGAAAGAAGACAGTTGCCTCTGAATTCTGAGGTCAGCTGTAGGACTTGGGTACCTTGTTTTGTTTCTTCAAGGCTCATATGATCGTCTCCAAAATGAAGTCCATAACAGCATCGATTTTCCGCAGTTTGCGATGAGTATTTAATGAGTGGCACATGCAAACTGATTAGATGTTATTCAATTAAGTGCTCCATAAGCATCTGTGGTCGCCATCACCATCATGCATTTAACGACACATGGAAAGGGTGCCTTGCATAGTATTGTGAGAAATGATCAATAACATGGGGGGGGGGAAAACATCTCTGCTCCACACACAAACTTTCCATTGGGATCTAACAACATCATAGGGTGCAATGATGTATTCTATTATACAAACATGGACTCGGAATTTTAAGTGAGGGATCATGTAAACCAAGCCTTTCCAAAGGCAGTCAGACAGGTAGAGAGAGCGTGAGGAGATGACAAAGTTAATATATAAAAATACCAAACCCCCCGACAACCGATCCCTGAATTTTTGTCCCCATATTTTTCTGCTTTTTAAAATCACCTTCCTACAAGTAGGTTGCACGCTATCAGCTGGTTCTGCTCTTCTTTTCAGTGTCTGTGGACTCAGGGCAGTGGAGGAGGTGACAGACTAAATGGATAATATGTCACCCCCAACAAATTTTCCTAGGAGTCCCAGTTCAGACTGGGAAACTTTCATCTCCCTCTAAAAACAGATGTGTTGCCCAGTTATTCAAATCCAGCAAATTCTGACTCTCTTGGCCAATTTTATTTAATTTTTTTTACTTGAAAATAGATTCTTCTCTCATACAATACATCCCTACCACAATTTTACCTCCCTCCAATCCACTCAGCCACCCCCAACTCTCCTTGCCCCAAGACCTACTCTCCCTCCATTTCCCCTTCAGAAAAGAACAGGCCTCCAAGAGATGCCAATCAAACAGAACAAAACAAGACACAATAAGACCAGGCAAAAGCCCGCATAATGAGGCCAGAGAAGGCAATGCAACAGGAGGAAAAAAGTCCCAAGAGCAGGCAAAACAGTCAGAGCCACACCCACTCCCACACTTAGGAGTGCCCCCAAACCACCAAGCTACAGCTACAACATACACACAGAGGACCTGGTGCAGACCCTTGCAGTATCCATGCTCACTGCTTTAGTCTTTATGAGCCCATGTGAACCATGCCTCATTGATTCAGTGGGCCATGTTCTCCTGGTGTTTTCCATCCTCTCTGGCTCCTACAGTCTTTCCTCCCTGTCTTCCATGGGCTTCCCCAATCTCTGTGGGGAGAGACCTATGAAGACCTCCAATTTAAACTCTGTCTCCACATAATATCTAGCTCTGGATATGGTATCTCCATGCCTTCTCCTGCCAGAGGAAGCCTCTATGACGACAAGGCAACAAACTATGAGGATAGCAGAATATCGTTAGGAGTCATTTCATTATTGTCCATGGGTTGTATTTGTTTTGTTTTGTTTTTTGGGTTTTTTTTTACCAGTTGTGTTTAGTCTCTGGGCTAGAGGATCTCAACCTGGGGGGGGGGTCACATATCAGATACTTACATTAAAATCAATAACAGTAGCAAAATTACAGTTATGAAGTAACAGCTAGAAAATCTTATGGTTGGGGGTCACCACAACATGTGAAACTGTATTAAAAGGCCTCAGCATTAGGAAGGTTGAGAACCACTGCTCTGGTCTACCCCAGTCTCCAGTTCTTGGCCATCCAGGCAGTATCTGACACGGGTTCACTCTTAGGTGTGAGGCTCCCAGTTAAATCGGATTGAGAGAGTGATTGGTCACTCTCACAAGTTCTGTGCCACCAATGCCCCAGCACATCTTGTAGGCAGGACAAATTGTTGGCCAAGGGTTTAGTTACTGGGGTAGTGTCCAGGTTTCTCTTTCTGAAGCCTAAAAGATACCTTCTTGTGCCAAAGAGACTAGAACATAGTGGTGACGGCCCCCTACAGACACCAGCTTGACCTTTCTACATTCAACGAGACAAGAGAATGTTGTCCTTAGTAACAGGACCCCATTGTTAAAGAGAGCAACCCTCTGCTCTGCTCTACATTGGTTAGGGATCTCCACAGGACTCCCTTGGTCAACCAAATACCACCCAGTCCCACCACTGTAAGCCTTGCCTGGATACAAAACATAGTCAGTTCCGACTCCGTATCCTCCATTACTCACTAGGCCACCCTCATAGATTCCAGAGAGTTTCCACTACACTAGGTTTCCACACTATGTTCCCAGTGCTCCCAAATTCCAGCTGTCTCTACCCCCACTCCCACCATCCATTCCCCCACACACACGCTAGATTCCTCCCATGTCCATCTCCACCCACCCCCACTCCACCTACAAAGTTTATTCTATTTCCCCCTCCCAAGGAGGTCCATGTATCCCCCTACACTGCTCCTCCTTACCTAACCTTTTGTGTCTATAGACTGTAGTTTATCATTTACTCAACAGCTAATATCTACTTATGCATACCATATTTGCCTTTCTGGTTCTTGGTTACCTCACTTAGGGTGATTTCTCTTAGTTCTATCCATTTGCCTGCAAATTTTATGATGTAACTGTTTTTAACAGCTAAGTAATACTCCATTGTGTAAATGTACCACATTTTCTTTACCCATTCTTCTGTTAAGGTACATCTAGGTTGTTTCCAGTTTCTGGCTATTATGAAGAAAGCCACAATGAACGCAATGTTGAGCAAGTGTCTTGTGGTAAGATGGAGTGTCATTTGGGTACATGCCCAAGACTGGTATAGCTGGGTTTTGAGGTAGATCTACTCCCAGTTTCCTGAGGAACCACCATATTGACATTAACTCTTTGAAAATCAGGTAGAATTCTGTACTAAAACTGTCTAGCCTTAGGCTCTTTGTATTTTGGAGACTTTTAATGGCTGCTTCTATTTCACTGGGGGTTATAGGTCTATTTAAATTGCTTATCTAATCTAGATTTAACTTGGTGATACCTATCAAGAAGATTATCGAGAAGCCAAGGTCAAAGGCAAGGGGTTCTGATCCTACTTCATGTTCCGGCTTGGTGGGAGCCTAGCCAGTTTGGATGTTCACCTTCCTAGACGTGGACGGAGGGGGGAGGACCTTGGACTTTCCACAGGGCAGGGAACCATGAATGTTCTTTGAATTAGAGAGGGAGGGGGAGAGGAGTGGGGGGAGGGGAGAAGGATGGGGGGGAGGGGGAGGGGAATGGGAGGCTGGGAGGACGCGGAAACTTTTTTTTCTTATTCTCAATAAAAAAAATTTAAAAAAAAAAAAAAAATTAACAAATTTCTTTTAGATTTTCCAATTTGGTAGAGCACTGATTTTTAAAGGAGCTCCTTATGATTCTCTGGATTTCCTTGATGTCTATTGTTGTGTATCCCTTTTCCTTTCAGTTTTATAATTTGGATATTCTCTGTGTCTATTAGTTAGTTTGAATAAGGGTTTGTCTATCTTGTTAATTTTCTTAAAGACCAACTCATTTTTTTCATTGATCCATTGTTTTGCTCTCTTTTTTTTCCTATTTTATTGATTTCAGCCCTGAGTTTATTTCTTGCCATCTACTCCTCTTGGGTGTGCTTTCTTCTTTTTGTTCTAGAGCTTCCGGGTGCGCTGTTGAGTTGCTAGTATGAAATCTCTCCATTTTTTTACGTAGGCGTTTAGTGCTATGAACTTTGCTCTTAGCACCACTCATTGTGTCCCATACTGGGTATGCTGTGCATTCATTTTCATTAAATTCTAGAAAGTTTTTCATTTCTTTCTTTATTACTGTCTTGCTCCAGTTTTCATTCAGTAGAGAGTTGTTCAGTTTCCCTGAGTTTGTAAATTTTCTGTTGTTGGTACCCAATTTTCATCCATTCTGGTCTGACAGAATGTAAGGGGCTGTGTCAATTTTCTTGTATCTATTGAGACTTGCTTTGTGTCAGTTTTGTAGAAAGTTCTATAAGCTGCTGAAACGATGGTATATTTGTTGCACGAGTTCTAATTTGTCTTAATAATAAAAACCCAGAGTCAGATACTAGGGGGTGGAAGCTGAAGAATCAGAGAAGCAGAGCAGCCAGCCATTCGTCCTTACCTCTATGAAATCCTCAGACCAAATGGGGTATCCTGTCTCTACAAATCCTCAGACTGAATGCCCAAACTGAATGTGGTGAGCTTTTGTCTCCTCCCGTCTCGTATTCCTCTTTCTACCCAGTCAGATCCCTTCCTGTCTCCACCTCCATAGTGTTGGGATTAAAGGCGTGTGACTCCCAAATACTGAAATTAAAGGTGTGCGCCACCACTGCCTGGCTCTACGGCTAACTAGTGACTTAGCTCCACACTCTGATCTTGAGGCAAGCTTCCACATATAGTCTTTTGTTCTATAAATATCTGTTGGGTTTATTTGGTTTGTAACGTCAGTTAGCTTCACTTTTTCTCTCTAATAAAAACAGAAATCAAGATTGCAAAAAAAGAGAGAGAATGGAAAAACAGAAGAGGAGAATATATCAGTCCTAAATTGAGCACAAAGTATTAAATGTTTTTGTTTGTTCTCAATGGGCCCCTCTAGCAGACCCTTAGAGAAATGAAGTTAAAGTCAGTTTGCATGGGGCCAAGGAGAAGACAAGGGGTCCGCAGCATTTAACGTTTTCTCCAGCTTTGTTCATGCTTTATCTACTCTCATGGGCTCAGAGCTTGGTACTAAAAAAAAGAAACACCTGTATAATCAAAAAATAATGAAAAATATGAGGAAAACCTGCTTCAGCCTTGACTACTTCAAGAACTCAAGGAAGGAAAGAAACAAGAGTTGGAGACCGGACATGACAATCAGGGAGGCCGCTCACTGAAGGAAAAGGCTGTGTTCCTTCTGAGGGCAGCTAGCCTGACAACATGGGGCTAGAAGCAGGAGAATAAAAAAGCATCCATCCTAAACTCAAGGGTTTCGGTAGACACTTAAGTCAGCCCCTGGGGGTAGTCTACAGAGGTGAATAGGAATAGCAAGGTGTGTAATCGCTGGAGAAATCAAAAGCTAAAGTGGTGTGATATTTCCATTGATGTGACTCTCTCAAACTGCAGGCTCTTGTGACCCGAGAAAGAGTGGCTGCGTTAGAAACACTCCCCGCGAAAGAAAAAAAGAAATACAAAGGAAGAACGTGACTGCTCCTATGTATAGTGGAGGAGAGAGGTTTTTGTAGATCTGAGGGAGAGCATAGTCAAAGACAGAAATATCTGGGAGAGTCCGAGTGAACATGACCCGGAGCAGCCATGTGAGGAGATGGGGGAGGAGAGAAAGAAAAACCAGGAGAGTAAAGGGTAGATTAAAAAGACCATAGTATCTGGATTGCATAGGAAAGGGCAGCGGAGGGAAGGGCAGTCCAGGCCCTGGGTTGGAGAAGTATAGGGGAGGAGATGTATAGTATGCAGCCATAGAACAGGTAGAGACTGAGGGATGCTGGGAGAACCTGGCAACCAGGTCTGCTTTGATATGCTAATAGGCACCTCAGTTAGCCTTTGTCCTGGGCTTGAGACCTAACACCACCTCTCTTCTTCTGTAACTTAAAGTTCATACAGCAGCGTGACAATGAGGATCTCCAGCTCGCTGTTTGTCCAAACTAACTCTACTCTTTTGTAGTTGCTCGCAGGAGGGTGGAAATTTTTGATTCTGGTACTTAGAGTTTAGTCATTCAAATCCTTGTACTGCAGAGATCCACGGCTTTGGTTTCTTTTCACACCAGTATCAAGGTTGACACTGAATCACCTGTTTTCTCATTTGGTTTCTCTCGCGGTTGATCACAAACACTTGAGAAGGACTGGGTCAGGGTCCGAGGTAGCTTGTGCCCTTGACAGAAGCGCTGTGTAAAACAGCGTTAAAATACGCGTAACTAAGGAGAGCTGGTTCAGAGAATAAAAATACTCATTGTCATAGAGCCTATCAGCCTATTTAGGCCTCAGTTTCTTCATAAATTATAAATAATCTTGCAGATGATCTCTTTATATCTACCCCTCCCCTGCATTCTCATGGAGGTTGGAACAGCTTGTTTGAAAGCTTGTTTCCTATAAGGATATAAATAAAGGGTTGTCTGGTTCACTGGAAAAGCAGAAACAAGTTTGGAAGTGAAGTTAAGATAGCTTCCTGCTTCCCTAGCTGTTGGTATTCAAGTTAAATCATTTATCCAGTATGCCATTCTCGTTCCTTATTCTTCTGTGGTCACGTGAAATATGGGGGCGGGGGGAATACACCAAATACCATCCCTGGTGGTCACAACTCATATTGGAAATCTTTGATGGATGCTACATACTAGAACCCAAAATCAAGGTTTCTTTTAGAAAACAAAGAGACCATGTACCAATACTAAACTGCTTTTGTTCTTCTCTTCAGTGCACACTGAAAACCAAGGTGCCACCAGCTTAGTGAGATACGGCTACATGCACGCTTGCACGCATGCGCGCACACACAATGAAAGAGAGACATCTTTCCCACTAGTGGCTTTTAGTGAGCATAGTAAGGAAGAAATTAGAGTCTGGGGATGGTGATAGCAGAAGTGGATCATTCTATTAGTCCTGCTTCCATGGAAGATTCGTGCTAACAGAAATCCCACCTCCAAAATGTGTTTCCATATAGTCTAGTGTGGTGGTTCTCGACCCGTGGGCCTCAAACCCCACAGGAGTGGCATATCAGATATTTACATTGCAATTCATAGTAGTAGCAAAATTATAGTTATGAAGTAGCAACGAAATAATTTTATTGATGGGGGTCCCCCCGTATGAGGTCGCAGCATTAGGAAGGTTGAGAGCCACTGACCTCAAGGAAGTGATGCTGCAGTGATGTGGATGCTTTTTTGAGTATCTTGCCTTAATACCGTATGCAGCTGAGAACCCATAAGCCTATGAATCTTAGCAAAGCAATTGTTTCCTGCATTTGGGGTTGGCATTCTTTCTTTAGTTGTGGACGAATAACCTTTTCAATCAAGTCGTTTTTCTTGTTACTCTGGGAACCGGGCTCATTCTATAAACATAATTCTCCATTTCAGACTTCTCTTTTCCTCATCTCAGCTAAAACTTGATTCGCATTCCAGGAACTGTATGAGGTGGGAAGGAAATGCTGTAGAAGAGGAAAGTACCTTTGAAATCCTAGGAGTATCTCCAAGAAGATACTTAAGCCTGCCCTACGAATCAGGCTTCTCTATGCCATCAGCCTGGATAGCAGAACAACCTAGCAAGAATCATCAAGACTTCACTCAGTGGCCTCTCCTCAATTAATGCTTTTCTATCCACTTGGCCACCCCGCAATGACAACAGCCCCTGCTTTCCACATTGTACCCCCACAAAATGTGTTCAGCCAACATTTTGCCCACTCATTTCTTGATATTTTCTTCTTTTTCAGCTAGACTTAAAGCTTTGAAGAGAAGAAGATAGTTGTCCTTATCTTTAGAAGACCCAAATCAACTTACTGATGTTTGTCCTCCTATGGTTTCAAATTTTCTATTAAAGTACTGATTTGTTAATTGAGTAGTTGATTGATTGATTGAACAAGTCCTGCAAATGAAAACACCTTGTAAACTTCTGAACACTAGACAAATGTAAGGCATTATTAAATGTAATTCCATGAATTAGTTTGGAACGTAAGGTAATTAGGCAATTACTCAAAGTCAAAGGGTAATGGACCTTGTAAATGGTCTCATTTCCTAGCATCCTTAGTTTTTGTTTATTTGTTTAAGCCCAGGCAGCTGCTACAATTTAAACACCCTAAAACAATCACACTCAAACATAGACTTGCAATAAATATCCTAGTAATATTTTGTTAGTGAGTTTAGTGTTGCCTCTTAGAGGCAAAATGATGGGATGATGGCCACACTTTAATTCCTTCCTTTGGTACAAGATAGTTGATTAGAACATGAATGACAGAACCAAAGAAAAATGAACTGAAGGGTGTCTTTTGTCTTTAGCAATTGCCATGTATACAATTATAGTTTTTTAATTTTTAGAAAAAGAAAAAACAAACTATATTTTTTATTATCATACCAATCCAAGTTCCCACTACCTTCCCTCCTCCCATTCCCTCCACATACTCCTCCACCCCACCCCCATCCACTCCTCAGAGAGGGTAAGGCATGTTGCCTTGGGAAGGTCCAGGGCTCTCCCTACTATAGCTAGGCTGAGCAAGGTATCCATCCAAAGCAGTAATCCACAGCCTCGTAGTAATACACAGATTAATAGAAATGGGTTAATTTAAGATATAAGAGAAATACATCTGAGTCATAGGCCAAACAGTGTTGTGATTAATGTATTTTCTGTGTCATTATTCTGGTCTGGACAGCCAGGAAACAAAACAGCAATCTCCATTTACAGGTGTAGGCTTATGAAATGGTCTTGACAAGACTACAAGACAGAAAACAGATGTCATAAGACAAATAAACACCTTCCCAGGGTCACAGGTCTAGGGACAGAGGAAGAGCTGACAACTAGAGAAGATCAAACCTGAGGTTCTAGAGGAGATGAACTCCATGAAGAAGAATAAGGTTTGACAATACTTCAACCCAGTAAAACTAGAAGACAGTGAGGGCTTCAGCGAGGCAAGATACATGCACATTCCCTAAAAAGGAAGATAAGCTATCATGGCTGACATTGTTCTTCACTTGCACAGTTTCAACATCATCGTTGAAACTTTCCTTGCTTGACACTGGCCAAACGAATATGAGATTACCTGCAGTTGACATAAAATGTATATTATTATTGTAAATACATCTCCTTTTTTAATAGCTCCATCAAATGCCTTGAGGTAGTGTGTCAAACACCACATCTGGGTAATATGCTTGAAAAGCTATTCAAACATTGAAATACATTTTGAATGAGCCATAATTACATTCTCTTCAGCTTTTATTACAATTCAGAAAATTCCCAGTTCATTTTGAAAGTGTTCTGTGCCTAACAAGTTGAAGGACTGTAGAATACATACCCCAAAGTATACCACTTTGGTATGAGGATTATTTGAGCTGAAAGGAACTCAAAGGAAGAAGAGTTCTATATCCCCCTCCCTAAACATTTTGCTAAAAGAAGGACATAAATTTACATAATTTAATCACAAATACGGTTGCAGAGCATTGCCAACCTGGAAGTACGCCAAAAAAGAAAAACCACTCCTAGCAAACTTTACAAACTGCTCTGTCCTACCACTAATTTCCCACATACGTGTGTTCTCCAGCTGTCCCTAGAAACTAAGGTCCTTCTTCTTTAACTTGTAACATCCCTGAAAATATTGAGTAGGCTAGATGAAACTCTATGAGTGTTTTTCAATTCCTTTGTTTTTCCACATATATTTGAAACATACCTGTTAAACTTTTTCATTTTTTATTATTAATCTATGTTTTTGATATGAAGATTCTGGTCAATAACCTAGGATAATATAAGGAAAATTGTTTTTACTCTCTTATTAAAGAAAAAAATAAATTTTATATCATTACATCCTATTAACGAGTGTATCATTGCATCTTGCTAAACTCTGCTGTCTATAATTAGTTTCTTTATGGTATTTTAAGACCTGGAAAATGAATACATGCAAGTATGTAGTATTTATTAAGTCCATCTAATTCATCTAAATATAAAGTTGTCCTTTGATCTGTAGTAGAAGTAAACAATTGTCTTCATAAAATGTCTCCCATAGAGGCATTCTGCAAGATATTTTTAAAAGCAATTGAGAATGTGGCAGAGGGATGGGATCCAGGAGGGAAAAGCATTTGGGTACTGATGCTGATTTGATACCTGTTTTAGCTGCTTTCTATCACTGTGACAAAACACAACGACCAAGGAAACTTATAAAAGAAAATGTTTCAGTGGGTGCACCCCTCGCGGTCCTGAGTTCCTTGCTCGTGCTCTCTCTCCTTCTGCTCCTGATTTGGGCCTTGAGATTTCAGTCCGGTGCTCCAATGTGGGTCTCTGTCTCTGTCTCCTTTCATCGCCTGATGAAGGTTAATGTTCAGGAGGATGCCTATATGTTTTTCTTTGGGTTCTCCTTCTTATTTAGCTTCTCTAAGATCACGAATTATAGGCTCAATGTCCTTTATTTATAGAAACCAAATATGAGTGAGTACATCCCATGTCCCTCTTTTTGGGTCTGGCTTACCTCACTCAGGATACAATGGGGATGTTCTATCGGGAACTCACCAAGGTCAGCCGGCCTGGGTCTGAAAAAGCCTGGGATAAAACCGGTCTCGCTGAACATAGTGGACAATGAGGACTACTGAGAACTCAAGAACAATGGCAATGGGTTTTTGATCCCACTGCATGTATTGGCTTTGTGGGAGCCTAGGCAGTTTGGATGCTCACCTTACTAGACCTGGATGGAGGAGGGTGGTCCTTGGACTTCCCACAGGGCAGGGAACCCTGATTGCTCTTCGGGCTGACAACGGAGGGGGACTTGATTGGGGGAGGGAAATGGGTGGCGGTGGTGGGGAAGAGACAGAAATCTTTAATAAATAAATTAATTAATTAATTAATTAAAATAATAAAAGAAAATGTTTAATTTGGGCCTCATAATTCCTGAGGGTTAGCGGCCCCGGCCATCATGGTGGGGAGCGTGGCAGCAGGCAGGAAGACAGGCATGGTACTGGAGCAGTAGCTGAGATCTCACATCAGAAAACACAAGCACAAAGGAGAGAATAATTGCCTAACTAACTGGGAACGATGTGAACTTTCGAAACCTCAAAGGCTGAGTAATACACCTCTTTCAGTAAACCATACCTTCCAATCCTTTCCAAACAGTTCCACCAGCTGGAGCTAAGTATACAAACATATGAGCTTTGGGACCATTATCATTCAAACCACCACAGTACCTATGAAAGAAAAAGTGTAAGGCGGCAACATTTGGCAGGAGGTGCAATAAACTGAAGCAGGGCCAACCCACCGTATTTCACCAAACCCAGAGGGAACTTCCCAAGCAAAGATTGCCTGTTAGCCTCCACTGAGCAGAAATGACCTACCCAAGCGTCTCCCTGCCATATGCCACCACTACCTGAAATATTTCAAGAGAAATTGTAGCCTTTGTTCCAAAGTTGAGGAATATCCAAATGACAATGAATTTGGTGGTTCTCAGGATGACAAATTCTTCAATGAGAGGAGCCTGAAGCCAGGCACCTCCGTTATCAAGGCTTCTGCGGCAGTAAAGGTCTCAGCTCTGGTATCTTAGAGCTAGAATTACTGACAGCAGCCTCCCAAGGCCCCTACAAACAGACCACCTTTAGATTCTCGTTGCATGAGAAAAATTAATCCCCTAACTTATTTAGTCCCCTGTATTGAGGTTTCAGTTCACTGCGCTTCTGTGAATTGTTGACCCGGATTCTTTCCACTTGTTGGTTCCCTAGTTAATAGTAAATTGGGTGTCTGGAGAGATGAATTCATTGTTCTGGGCTGAGAGAGTTCTGTTCAATGAAATAATACCCGAGGAGTAACGTGGTCACCAGTCAAATATGAACATCAGTTTCTTTGGATAACTTAGTAGTGAAAGCAACTTGAATAATTGTCTGACAAAACAGAAATAGCAGACAGAACCAAAAGGGCTGGTACACAGGTACTGTTGCAAAGACCTTACCCACGGCGACTCACATTCACAATATAGTTCTATTGTCAATTCATAACTTCATTGTCAGTGATTGAAATGTAAGAATCCATCTTCTAGATAACCTGAGGAAGCATATAGGCTTCAAACAGCTGCCGCATGAAATGAGCAAGGTAAGCATGTACCACTGCAAATATTTGTAACGGAGGGAACCTGGGGCACAGAATGATTTACACAGGTCATAGAGAAGTTGACAGCCGGGTTGGTGTGATGTAGTAACTCAGATATTAGCAACAACAGGAAACCAATACCACATTAGACAGAAGCACTGGTACTCCAGAGTATAGGCAGGTCAGTAATCCTACAAGGCTGAACCAATGACGGGCTGACCCTATGCTATCTGGAGCATGGAATAAATTCAGCTGCTATGCAAGAATCACTCAAGGCAGAAAGGAAGAAAGGGAAAACACCCCGGTTTCTCTCTTTCTCCTCACTCCACCCCCTCTCACCATCAACATCTTCCACTAGTTAGACTCAGCCGACTGGTTTATTTCATTGAAGAGTTCTTAGGTCACACCCCATCACTGAGGGAATTCTGGGCGGAAACTCAAGGCAGGAACCTGGAGGAAGGAACCGAAATAGAGGCCATGGAGTTAGGCTGCTTGCTGGTTTGCTCCTCGGGAACTGCTTTCTTAAACAACCCAGGACCACCTGCCCACAGTGATCTGCTCACAGTGATCTGGGCCCTCTCACATCAACCATTAATCAAGAAAATTTCCAAGAAAGTCACCTCGTATAGGGCAATCTTATGGAAGCATTTTATCAATTGAGAGTCCCTCTTCCCAGATATGCCTAGGTTTGTGTCAAATTGACAAAACCACCCAGCACACAGAGGGGACACCCCAAAGAAGTCTGTTGTATATCAGTCTTCATAGGTCTGATCTACCATGAAAAAATACCACAGGGAAAAGACAAAGAAAAACAGAATCAGATGCCTGGCAGGTTTAAATCAGGGGCATGTTGTGGAATATTATTTTAAGATGTGTTACATTTGTTTATGCCGTAGAACATTTGTTTTGATGATACAAAGATGTGTTGCATTCTTTTGTTTTGCATTTGTTTAACTCTGAAGCTGTGCTTCTTTGCCTGTCTAAAACACCTGGTTGGTCTAATAAAGAGCTGAACAGCCAATAGGCAGGCAGGAGAAAGGATAGGTGGGGCTGGTACGCAGAGAGAATAAATAAGAGGAAGAAGAAGATCAAGGAGGAAAGAAAAAGAAAAAGAGAGAGGATGCTAGGGGCCAGCCACCCAGCTACACCGCCAGCCACAGAGTAAGAAGGAAAGAAAGGTATATGGAATAGAGAAAGGTAAAAGTCCTTAGGCAAAAGGTAGATGTGGTAATTTAAGTTAAGAAAAGCTAGCTAGAAATAAGCTAAGCTAAGGCTGAGCGTTTATACGAAAGAATAAATTTCAGTGTGATTTATTTGGGAGCTGGGTGGTAGGACCCCCCAAAGGAGCCAAAAAAGCAAAGAATAAAAACCGCCAACAACAGGGGCATCCATCCATGTTTTGGTTTCAGCAGCAGGTTGTACGGAAATGAAAACATATAAGGAAACTGCTTGAACTGGAAATGACTATGACTACAGAAGATCCATGATTGATATATGAATAGGAAATTTTATTCAGATGTGAGGCAAATACATGCCAGCATATACTGTGCTCATAATCTATCAAAAGTATATGATATGATTTTAGCTGAGGTATATAGTTCAAAGGTATATAGTTAATAAAAATAACTCCCTTCCTATCTGCTACGTGATTCCTGAGGGCAGTGGCATGGACAACAGAGGCTAGCTTACATATATTTTTGTTTAATTACTGCAAAATTAATTAAAAGTTTCAAGCAAACTCAATCGAACGAATACACAAAGTCTTTTTGGTTGTGATAGTCTCAATGGCTATGTTGCCTGAGCCTATGCAGGAAGGCTCTCCGAAGGCTTGAGGAAAGCTGTGAATCTGTCACACTGATCACGTCAGTATCATCATCCCCCACTAGGCTAACAGGGCATTGATCCTTAGTTTGGAAGTTGCTGCAGACTGCATGCCAAAACTCATCCAAAGATCCAGATGCTTTGATCCATAACTCGTGGCTCTATTGGGAAGCTGTGAACCTTTAAAAAGTGGAGCCTCCAGGGAAATATGTAGGTTCTGGGTGGGCTTTGAGAAGAAATTGCAGAACCCTGGTCTCTTTCTCTTTTTCATTTCTGGCCATAAAGTAAAAGCATGTCTGCTACATGTTACCACATGACACACTCCATTCCTGTAGGCTGTGAGCAACAGTCCAGCGGACAGGGGACTGAAACTGCCAAAGAGGCAAAGTAAGCCTTTCCTCTCTTTAGGTTGATTACCTTAGGTTTTTGTAACTGTTCTGAGGCACCGTGTAAAATGGAAATTCTTTATCTCGAGGTTCCTGTGTCATATAAATGACTCTCAAAAGCACTTAGAACTGATGAAATGAACTCCCTGAAGTAAAAGGATATATTCCCCTTCAGTTATAGGAGGAGCTTGGTTTTCTGAGTCGAAGTACCTGATTGTCACAAAGGACAAGCGCAAAAGGCTTTCCCAAGAAACTCTGCCACTTGGTGAGTTTCTTGAAGCGTCGCGGGGAAGCCGCTCACCAGCTCACTGCTGCAAAGGCGCAGGCTGGTTCTGCCTTGTATGTGTACTGGCTTCTTCATCCACACTTCCAGTCAGGAGGCAGCATGGTAACTGCAGCCCCAGGGAACCATGAGCATCCCAAAGTAAAGCAGCCAACAAACAGAATTTCCTTCCTGCCTTTAAAAAAATTTAGGTGGTAGTGAACATGGAAAACCACTGGGATGGCAGAAGTTATGAAACTAGCTGGAAATGTTTAGCTGAGAGAGAACTTTTATTCAGATGAAGGCATTTAAGGCAACCTATGGGTCTAGCTTGTTTACACTTACCATTTTAATAGCCGGGAGGTTAAGGTTTGGGAGCAAGAATTGTTGCTATTCATCTAGAAGCAGCTGGTTGTTATGTTCCTGTGATCTTTCCTCTCCCATGAGGATTTAAAGAAGGTCTGTAATAATGTCAAGCCCTGATCTTTTTCTTGAGAGGAGTCAAGAGACATAAGAATTAAGTCAATAAAATGACGCTATAGCACAGGCAAGCCAGTCTACCCATCTGCCCTTGGGGGAAAGAAGTACAGACGAGGGCTGAAAAGGACACAAGGCATCTGGGGACTCCGATCTGATAAAAAGTTCATTCTGCGGAAAGATGAAGACAGATTCTGAAGGCCCTTCAGGTGGTGACTTCTCACCGAGCCCTGGCTGGAAGGCTGCCACGGCTTTCTCCTGGCCATTATTCACCTCCCAAGCTCGTCCCCTTCTCTGCAGGACACAGATAATTTAAGCAGCACCTGTGGGCTGGGGCTCTTGAAATTGTCCTTTAGTGTTTCCTCCAACTGACAAGTTAACAAGATTCTGGGGTTTTCTAAACCAACTCCACTTAAGGACCAGAAAAGCTCGCACACTGTTGATAATCTCTTCGTAGTTAAATGCGCTGTCTTCAGTCTTGCGCTCCCATTTAAATAGCCAATTCCATTCACATTACGCCTTTGGAGAAAGTGCTGTGATTTCCAATTTGAGGGGTAACAGGGCACTTTAAGGCAATTGATCTCAGAGGGAGCAAAATAACTCAGAGCTCGGAAGTTTTTAAAAGCAATCGCAGCTGCTGAGTCTGCGCGCTTTGAGCACTCGGGTCCAGTGTGAACACGGGAAGGATGCCTCCGTAAGGGAAAACATGGGGAGAAAAATGGAGCAGAGCATCCAAAAGTACATAAACACCCATTTATTTATTTAGACCTTGAAGTTAAAAATAACAGAATTTCAGAAATCAAAGAGGAACAGTGGGGTTGTCAGACCCAACTTTCCCGACCTAAAGTTTGCTGTTGTTTTTTTTGGGGGGGCAGTTAGATGTTCTTAGCTTTATGGGCCTCGTTGGATCCACCCTGGAAGCTTTTAAAAGAGAAACTCGATGTATGTTTCCGTGCCACATCAATTAAATAAAGTATTTTAAATAAAATAAAGGAAGGGTCAAGCTCTGAGCAGTTTAAAAATACCTTTGTTAGATGATTCCCACATGGCAGCCATGTGACTCCGGCATGGCGGCCCAGCTTGACTGGAGGCCACGTTTGGAATCTCCAGTGGCAAGCATCTTTGCCTGCTGAGTCATCCCACTGGTCCCCATGTGTGCTGTAAAGCCCCACGTCATACTAGCCTTCCCCGCCCTCTTTGTGGATAAGCAGATAAGTTCTATTATTTGTATGCATTCTTATAAATTTTGTGCTTATTTTATACATCTTGGTTTCCTAGAGTTCGCCCTTTTCATTGAGACTAGTTTTATTTTTCCTATTAATTTCGTTCCTCTAGGTGTCCTAAGATACTAGTCCCTTGATGGCATTAGAAACTTGGTTTATAGTCCATTAACGTTCTAATCTTTCTAACGATGTTGCTTAGATGTAATCGAAATCAACTTTTTTTTCTGTAGATATCGCATTTGAATTTTTATTTAATAAATCTTTCCTACCTAAAGGTCAGAAAGCTAATTACTCACTTAATTTCCAATTCGCTTCCTGGTTCTGACATTCATATTTATAACTTTATCCATCGGAAAGCTGTCTTTATACAGGGCACAGAGCTCTGTCCTCTGCCTGTAGCCATCCTGGTTTTATGACTAATCTTCTGCTGTTCTTCCTTTCCCATGGACCAGGATCCCGTCTCACTGTGTTTTCTTCCAGTCTGTTTTGTTTTCCTTGCGTCAGGGTTTTTCTATGTCGTTTTGGCTGTCCTAGAACTCACTCTGTAGAACAGGCTAACCTCGAACTCACAGAGATCCGCCTATCTCTGCCTCCCAAGTGCTGGGATTAAAGGTGTACACCACCACCACCCAGCTTTATTTTCTTCCAGTCTGTATGTGGTTTTGTTGACTCTGTTTTACCTCCCGATCTGTTTGGCGTCTTTGTACCAGGGTAACACTATGTTGTTCGGCATAGTTTTAATAACATTTGCCAGGACATGATATACTACTTCTATTTTCCAAAGTTGATTTGCTGCATTAAAGGCAAACAGAGATTTTGATGCGTTACTGTAGGTGTGGTTAACAGCACTTTACTCCACCAGGAGAGTAGATCTTATATGTTCATCATTTGAAAGAGTTAGCTTGCTGTGCACTGTGGAGCACACGTCTAAGTCTAGACGTTTGGAAACTGATGCTGAAGGATCACTTGAGGTCAAGAGCAGCCTAGAAAACTTTTAACAAGACCCTGTCTCATAACTTCTCTAATAGAAGTTTGATAGATGAATAGATAGATGATAGATAGATAGATAGATAGATAGATAGATAGATAGATAGATGATTGAGAGATAGATAGATAGATGATAGATAGATAGATAGATAGATAGATAGATAGATAGATAATAGACAGAAAGATGATAGATAGATAGATAGATAGATAGATAGATAGATAGATGATAGATAGATAGATAGATAGATAGATAGATAGATAGATAGATAGATAGATAGATGATAGATAGATGATAAATAGATGCTAGATAGATAGATAGATAGATAGATAGATAGATAGATAGTTTTGAAATCACTTTTTAAAAAGCTAACTTTCTATTTTGTGGACTTCCACTTTCCTAAGTAAAGAAATCAAGTTCACCAAAAAAAATTAATTGAAAAAAATTTTGAGGGGAGCAGAGAAAAATGTAGAGCTCAATAAATGTCAATAAAAAAGAGAAAAAAAATTTAAATCAAACTCAAGTCAGTGTATTAACTTAGAAACACACACACACACACACACACCCTGTTATCTTGTCTTGCCCAAGGAGCATCTCTCCATTTATTGTTTATTTACTCTTCCTGTCCAGTACGGCTTGAACTTGAATTTCCTCGGGTTCCTGTGCATTCCTGGGTGAGTTAAATCGGTCTGTATTAAAGAATTTCCTGAACAGGGACACAGAATTGGTGCCCCTTTTACAGAAGGCTTTGATTAGTACGACTTCTCCCAGCACACTAACATCTTAACACCATGTGCACCCAACAACATCAGCCACAAACAAGACAGCTACTCCAGCTGCCCACTCTCCTGTCTCTATTCTATTCTATCTGGCCTCCATCTGCCCACCAGCCTAGTTTCGAGGCGGCTTGGCCCTTCCCAGAACCCAGCACCAAAGCACCTAAGAGCCTACACATCTGGTTTTTTCCTGACCCGTTGATGCTCCTGTTTCCCTGTTTGGCAATGGGACTTCTCTTTTCACAGGCAGTACCTGCAAGCTGCAGATTTCAGCGGAGTGTAATGAGAGATTCGAGGCAGCTGTTAGGGAGGCGTGGCTACTGCTACCTGTGACCTTGCTCCAATCAAGAAAGCAGTCACTCACCCTGGCCAGAGAGAAGCGACGCCCTTGCTGTCTGGAAATCAATACAAAGTCCTTTATAGGCACTTCAAATCTGTCATTTGGTGACAGCAAGTGTCTTGAGTGCCTGTTTAATCACGCCGTCTCACCCTCGGGGCTACACCTGTGTGTGCCCCCAGAGTCCTGTAGTCCGGAAGTGCTAGGGTGCTAGCCATTCAGTGTGAAGACAGAAGTATAGGTCCTCCTGCAGGAACACACAGCCCTTTCGTCCTCTGGGTCACATGGAGTGAAGGAAGGAGCCTGGCACCCTGTGGCACACTTTTTGGTGACTGTTGTCCAGGCTCCAAAGAGCAGCCAATAGTAAAGACACCTCACGCCCTGGTAGAGGATGTCCCCTGCGGGTGCTCTGCAGATCACTCTAGGTCCATAAATGGTTTATTTATTATTTTCTGTTTCCCAGTTCATCCGAGTCAGACATCAACTGTTCTTTAAAGTTCAGTACAACTTTGCAGTGAAACCATTTAGTCTGGAGTTCAAGGGAGGGGAAGTTGCTAAGCACCATTTCAATATATTTAATATTTGTGGTTCCGGTCAATATTTGCTTATTTGTTGCTAGAAAAATTGAACCTATAAATGAGGGAATGTTTGATTGTGAAATTGATGAGATGCCCAGAAGTTTCTAAGTTGCTTAGCGCGGATTTATCCTGGAGCGCTGCAGTGTGCTGCCACCTAGTGGTAGTTTTTCTTTCTGGTTTGAATATTGACGGGACTGCTTCTAGACTATGGCTAACTCACATCACCCACAATTCTGAGAGTTTCCTGTGGTGAGCACCCACTCGATTGCCTGATGATGCAGGGCTAGGCCAAAGGAATGGGTTAGGCCAAGGGCACTCTTAAAGGCATTAGCGGATTGCCTTTAAGATTTCTACAAAAGCGACCTGCTCTTGTTTCCCAAAAAGATCAACACGAGTGCACCACGTTTCGAGGACAGGAGTAAGACAAAAGCATCAATTCCAGGTCATTAAATTCACATTGTCAATGTAGTTCTTTTTAATTATTCTTACTGTACTGGTATTTATTTGGCCATTATCTTTCTGTGCTGTATTTAATTTTATTCACTTTCCTCTCTCTTGTTACAAGTTTGTCAATTTTATCAGCTTTCAATTCTGTCAATCAGCTTTTTATTTAGTTTTTTAATTACATGTAATTTATACACCATAAACCATTTAAGCCAGTGGTTTGTGGCATGGCTGTAGTGTGTAACTTTTATAACTACCTAATTTCAGAACATTTTAATCCCCGAAAGGTCTACTTCCCATTAGCCCTCACTTGTCATTTCCCTCTTCCTCACAGACTCTGTCAACCACTAAGCTTCCTTCTGTCTGAATAGAGACTTCCACCACACTTCAAGAGTTCACAGAAATGAGATCATACCTACGTGGCCTTTAAAGTTAGACACCTTTCATTCATCCATTCCTACAAGGATGGTCGTCAATGTTTCAGTAGATACTGCATCGACTGTGTGTGTCATTTTGAGGAATATTTCCACCTTAACATATCTTCCATCTACAAACAGAAATGTCTTCTCACCATCGTCGAGGCTCAAGGTTTTCATCCCAGCACTCAGGAGGAAGAAACAGGCAGATGTCTATGAGGTCCAGGTCTACCTGGTTTACATCGTAGGTTTATTGACCCTCTGACGTTTATCAAGGCCTAACAAATATCCCATGTTTTATAAATGTGCTTTACTTCTTGAAAGGAATGAGTATTTACTATGATTAAGTGTAGACTTTAAGTAACTCTCTAAGCAGATTTATTAGTGTTATGATTTGATGGCAAGGCGCCTCCTACAGATCCATGTATTTGAATCCTTAGTCCCCACTAGTGGTTCTATTTGGGGAGGTTCTGTAACCTGTGGGACATGGAGTCTTAGTGAAAGACACAAGGTCTTTCACTATCACCAGGGGTAGGGGCTCATAGCTGGACTGCTTCCAGCTGAAGGCCTACGTTTTCTGATCTGGGAAATAAAACAGGTTGTGCCCTCCACTCCCATCGACACAGACGGAGCACCCATGGCTCCCCGGATGGAACTATGAACCAAGATGAGTGCTTCCTCCCCTAAATGCCTTCTTTCCCTGAATTTGATCAGTGACAAGAAAGATGACGAATATAGTTATATAGTTCAGAGCATTGCTGTTAATATACAGTTACTGCTCATATATGGTTATATATTTAATAGCATTACTGTTCATAGATTTTATCCTTTTGATCACATTTGCTTTTTTCTTTTAAACTCTGTTTCTAGTTTTAACTGATATTTTGTAGCAATTATACATATTTTTATTGTAACATTTCAATGTGTGCATACAGAGTGTTGGTGTGGGAGGTCCTTCTGTCTGTGTGTTGCTTTTATTGGTTAATGAATAAAGAACTGCTTTGAGCCTATGGCAGGGAAGAACAGAATTAGGTGGGGAAAACTAGGCTGTATGCTGGGAGAAATAAAGGAAGAGTCAAGGAGAAGCCATGGAGCCACTGCCGGAGACAGAAGTGCTAAAACTTTGCTGGGAGGCCATGACCTCATGATGATGGACAGATTAATGGAGATGGGTTAATTTAATATGTAAGAGTTAGCCAATAAGAAGCTAGAGCTAGTGGTCCAAGCAGTGATTTAAATAATATGGTTTCTGTGTGATTATTTTGGGGCTAAGTGGCCGGATACAAACAAGCAGCTCTCTCTTCCAAAAGTGTGTAAAAATTTAATCAGTGGTTGACATGTCTGTCACCTCAGATGTTTATAATTTCTCTGGGGTGGGACCATTCACAACTCTTCTTTCATCCATTTGATATATTCAGCTAAATATCATCAACCACGCTTGTCCTGTGTGCTACTCTTTCTACGTAACTTCCTCCTGTACCCACTCACCATCCTCCCTTCATCTCTGTCCCCTGCCTGTTTCCCTTCTCTGGTTCCCAACACTCTACACTCTATGAGATGAAATGTTTATCTTCCACATGTAGGTCTTAAGGTGTGACATTTCCTTTTGTGTGTCTGACTTATTTCAGTAAATACATTTCCAGTTTTACTCATGCTTCTGAAGGGGTTAGACTTTTATTCCTTTACGGATGGACTATATATATATATATATATATATATGTGTGTGTGTGTGTGTGTGTGTGTGTGTGTCGTATTCATTAATGGATGAACAAAGTGGCTTCCGTACTGGCTTCCTGTGAATAATCCTGTAATAAGTGTGCTCGTTGGTTTTTATTGTTAACCTGACATAACCTAGGGTCGTCTAGAAAGAGGGAACCTCAACTGAAGAATTGCTTCAAACTAATCCCCCTGTTACCGTGTCCTTGAGGAATTATTTTGATTGCTGACTGATGGGAGGGCCCAGCACACTAGGGGCAGTATCATCTCTGAGCAGGAAAGCCTGGACTGTTTAGGAAAGCCAGCAGAGAGCAACTGGAAAGCGAGCCAGTAAGCAGAATTTCCTCTACAGTTTCTGTTTCAGTTCCTGCTTCATTTCATACCCTCAGTGATGGACTGTGGCCTGAAAATATAAGACAGAAATTAACTCTTGCTTGCTCAAGTTGCGTGGCATCAGAGTGTTTTATCAGAGCGATTGGGAACAAACTAGAGTCGTCAGCATTCTGGTGGCAATATTTCTCCAAGTCTCTGATTTCATGTCCCTTGAACATATATTTGTGGTTATTGGAGTGCTGGGTCACAAGACTGTTTTGTTCTTAAAGAACCCGTGTGGTGCTTTTTGTAGTAACTGTAATAATTTATAGTTGTACCAACAATAAGAGTTGCCCCTCTGTGCCTCCTCACCAGAACTTACTATGTTCCTCTTTGAGATACTAACTGTTCTAACTGGGTAAGATGATACCTTGATATATTTTTTATTTTAACTGCAATTAGTGATGGAAGGCATTTTTATATGTTTTTGGTCAGATTACACCCTCTTATCCTCCTGTGCAATGTTCATTCATGTCATTTATCATCTTAAAATTAGAGTGGTGTCTGTGTGTGTGTGTGTGTGTGTGTGTGTGTGTGTGTGTGTGTGTGTGGAGAGAGGGTGTGTGTTGTGGTGAGGTATTTGAATACCTTCTATCCTGGATAATAGCCCCTTCTTTCCTACATCTTACCTCCTAATGTCTGAAGTACAAGTGCAGTGTTCTTCCTTCACTGTAAGTGATAAATTATTTGGCTAGCCTGTAACAGAGAGTAGTTTACATAATCACATAAGTATGTTGATATAGTGATAGATTTTATATGTTGTTACAGCTGTTTGTTTCTGCCTAAATCATATATAATAGATAACCTTGTAAATACTATATAACCACATATTTTAAACACTGTTATAATATTATGTTAAAACATATAAATACATGGGTTTATGTCCTATAGGGTTTTTTTATTTGTTAAGAGATTGTTGTGTTTTTTTAATGTATTTCTGATTACAATTTGTTGCTTCACATTTATTTCCCAAAGATATTGCTAAATGGACTTTTATCCTGAGTTCCTGAAGTTTCATTTGTTAAAAAGAGCATTAACATAAAAGAATCCTGACTAGGGCTCAAAATAAGATATATTACCTCATTTTGTCTACACATCTAAAAACAGAAAGCACATATTTTATTTAGAAGACTACAGCTTATCAAAACAACATATGAAAATCAGAATCATTATTTCTAAAATATGTAATGGAAATAGTAAGTCATGGGGTAAACATGGAGAACTGAGGAATCTTTTTCTAGTGCCTGGGTCCAACTTTTCTTTTCTTTTGTTCTGTTCTGCTTTATTGTGTTTTTTTGTTTTGTTTTTTGTTTGTATTTTTTGTGACAAGGTATTACTATGCAGCCCTGCCTAGCCTGGACCTTACTACGCAGACCAAGATGGCCTCGAATTCACAGAATTCCTTCTGCCTCTGCCTCCTGAGTGCCAGGATTCCAACTTCCCTTTCTAAACAGCTTGAGTATTCACCATTTCAAACCATTCATGACAGAGAATCCAGTCAAAATTATACTCAACAGAGGGTTATTAGTTGAGCACATTATATACAAGAGGAAAAGGGGATAAAAGCTCAAGATCCCAACATAAATGGCTCCTCCTTCATACGTATAAAGTATTTCACTTTCAAAAGTGAAATAGTGCTTGAGGTCAGAGTTGTTTGTTTATATTTTAAGTTGTCTATAATCACATAGTTTACTTACCCTTCATGTGGTATGGCTTTCTTTCTATTATTGCTTGGAGAAAGGATTGCTATACTGCCCCCCACACACACAAAGACCTGCGCTGCTGGTTACATTGATGAAGGGAAAGACCCATGAAGTTCTATATTCCATTGGCTGATGGCATGTTAGTGAATGAATCAACCTCACCACAGAATAGCTTTGCCTAGAAAATTAAGAAAGGTTTTGTATCTATGCCTGCACCATTTAATAAGAATTAATAGGAATACACACGGACCTGCAAGTGTAACAGGTTACACTAGGCTAATCATCTCGTGACACTCACAGACGACTCTCATCTGCCTCTGGTTCCTGCAGAGTTAAAAACACTGTCTTTGCAGAGGACAATGGCTTGTAGAGAAATTTTAACAATTTTATTGATAACCCACCCAAGATTAATTTTATATGACATTCAATTTACTTGTTCATATTATGCATTTAATTTAGGATAGCACGTACTCAATATCATCAAATACGTTCCCCCTGGAGAGCAATGACTGTCATATTGTCAACTTGATAATCCTGTCAGGTCTGTGATTTAGTGTTTCTCAGAATCAACCTTTCCCTTTTATCTCCCTTCATAGTTCCAGAGTGTTTTTAATTTTTTATTTGTGTACTGTGTGTGTGTGTGTGTTGAAAGAGAGAGAGAGAGAGAGAGAGAGAGAGAGAGAGAGAGAGAGAGAGAGATGACAGGTGGGAGTGTATTTCACGACACAAATATGGAAGAGAGTATAACTTGAAGGCTTTCTCTTTCCAACTCTACACGTGTTCCTTGGCTCAAACTCAGGTCTCCAGACCTGTGTAGCACGGTTGCCCACTGAGACATCTCACCAGCCTCCAGAAATATTTTAGATGGCGAAGAAAAGTCCTCCAAATTTTTACAAAAAGAAATTTTGTAGAATTTGTACTCAGTGTTAGCCACTGAAACTCTACCTCCTGTTCCCTCGTTCCCTATCACAGAGCTCAGAACCCCAGCTTCCATCTTGGCCATTTCACCAAGAATAACTCTGGAAATCCCAGTGTTCCTGACTTGGTGGGGATCCATCAAAGGCTCTTAACCTAAGCATGCGTCAGAATCACCAGACACCTGTTCAACAGATTCGATACAGTAGGTATGACGTTGGCCTAAAAACGTGCCTTCTAGGTAGTAGGATGTGGCTGGTGTCTGGGTTCAAGCACAATTTGAAATTGCTTCATAGATAATTAAAAATTAATATTTATTCTAAGAAGAAACTATCTTTCCTGAATGCATGTCAGCTTCAAAGGTTAAAGGGCGTCTACAGGGCTTCCATCCTCAGAACCCAGTTTTCAGCCTGTTTGTCATTTATCTTCTGATCCGAACAAAAGCCCAGGGAAGAGAAGTTACCCACTCTCTGAATACAGATGAACTCGTTCGTCCAGTCATTGTTAATCTAAATACTGCTCTTAAGAAATAATTATTTATTAGCAAGCTAGTAAGCCCCCATAATTTATTATTAGTTTCTCCCCGTCTCTCTCTCTCTGCAGTGTGTCTGTGCGTGCGTGTGTGTGTGTGTGTGTGTGTGTGTGTGTGTGTGTGTGTGTGGCTGGGGGGGTGTATATGAATGTTAGCATGCCCATGCCTATGTATATGGAGGTCACAAGAAACTTGTTTTTGATGCAGAATCTCTATTATTTCTGCCAGAAACTGTAGGCTAACTGGTCTGCGAATTCCTGGGAGAATATCTCTCTCTCTCTCTCTCTCTCTCTCTCTCTCTCTCTCTCTCTCTCTCTCTCCACCATGTCAAAGTAGGAGAGATGGGGTTATAGATGTGTGCCACCATGGCCAGTTTGATTCACATGGGTTCAGAGAGTTGAACTCAGGTTGTCACACTCGTGTGACAAGCACTCTTACCCACAGAGCCATTCTGCCAGCCCCCGTACACACTGTTAAACATCACCAAATTTACTAAGAGACAAAAGACTTGCATTGGCTTCCACCACTGTGAATGCTTTAAAGCTTATGATCACTAATGAGAAGTCAGCTGGTTTTCCATTGTCCCCAATGAGTTAATCAGCTACGGTGGAAATTGATAGACCAGAAGAGGAGACACTGGGTTGGAACTTACACCCATAATGAACATCTTATTTCTTATCCAATCCATCTTCAAATGTACTTAATAGACAACTTATGCTTTGCCAGGATTCCTGACACAGATAAGCCTCAGATACAGTCCCTGCTATGTTCATCATGAGGTAAAGTAGAATGTTGATTAGCTTGTGCCTGGGATAGCTTAGGGAACAATCCTGGGTAAGTTTTCCTGAAATATTTTTAACATATTTTAGTAACCCTCCCAGCCACCAAACTACTGCACACAATCGCAAAGCATATTAATACCTACAAGTAATTTATGGGAGGGACCTAAAATCACAAGCAAAGCAAAACGAAACAAAACAAAATGCCTTGTGTTAGGAATTGTAGCTCTCCTTTGTTCACCAAATCTCTATTCAACAGACTCTGAGAAACATGTTTGTTAAATATATATATATTTATGTATATATAAATATTTATGTATATATATATACACAAAATGAAGTGTCCACCTTAGCATCCAAAGGCAGAGAAAACACGTCAGCCATATTTGCCTTTCTCCCAGGTTCTAATGTATACGTTTGGACCTGTTTCTCCATTATATTTGGAGAGAGAAAAGCTCATAGTGGAAAGTGCTAAGATTGGTTTGCTTCGCCACATATAATAGGGATGCTTCAGGTTTCAAAAACACACATCAGGTTCCCACCCTCAGGTGTTCCATACCTGAGCCATCAGGCCCCACAGAAGAGAGAAAAGCCTCGTTGGTCCACATAACTAGTGAGCAGCAACTACAGATGCTCCCCAGACAATCCACACTCCGTGCACACCAGTGCTGTCCCCTTCCTTAGGAAAGGCTCTGATGCGGCTGCTTAGGACTCGCCTGTCCTTCCGGACTCATGAATCCTGATGCTTCATGTTAATAAGTTGTTTACCGCCAGGTATTTTATACAGTGAAGACATTTCTTTAGAAGCATGCTCGTGGTTAGTGAGTAGATGGAGGGAAATATTGTGAAGAGCAGTTAAGATGCTTTATAAATAGAAGTGGTTGAGTGGAAGGAAGGCTAAAGGCAGGGCAAGGTGGCATGCTGTAGTCACAGCCTTGGAAACTACATCCCTGCCTTCCCCGGAATAAGCATCCCAGCCTTTAGACTGTTTCAGCCTGAATGAAGGCAGCAAGCCTCTTTTTTCCCACCCACCCACTTTGGATCCAGTGATACAAATGTCAAGGTCCTGAACCAATTTAGACACAGTAGGGGGACGGTTGTCCAGTTGTCAAAAGAACTTGGTGGTAGTATTTCCCAGGCTTCCTTGTTTATCCTTTACAACTACACCGGGGATGGTAGGCTATTGTACTGAATGCCTTCGTTGGGTCACTCTGGTGGCCAGTGATTTCCCTAAATGAGGGACTTCAGGTAAATAGAACTGGAAATGCAGTTTAGAGCTGCTACAAACTAGAAACTAATTTCTTTTACCAAGGTTTTGCAGCTGTGTCCTATAAGCCCAGGAACTCTTGGAGGGAATGTGATTTTGCATTAATAATATCAAGGGCTCTGGGCAAAACATCCCCCAAAAGCAGTTACGTGTGCCAGCAAAGACAGCCATCTTTAATACAGACCGAGTTTGGATCCTATTGTCAGTGCAGGTCAGGCTCATTCACATTGTTCTAAAGCACATTTACTAGAGGGCTATCTTGTTTTCACGACATGTTCAAATATCCAAAGAAAGCAGAGAGAACAAGATAGCCAACTATCATTATAATATTACACACATCAGCAAGCATTCTGTAAAAAGTAAATATTTCTATTATTATTACTAGTTATTTAATTTTTATTGTTAATTAATTTTTTACATCCTGTCAACAGTTTCCTCTCCTCCCATCCCCTCTCTCCTCCTCCCTGCCCACCCCCAATCCACTCCTTCTCTGTGTCTGTTCAGAAAGGGGCAGGCCTTCCATGGGTGTCAACAAAGCAAGGCATATCAAGTTGAGATAGGACTAAACTCCTCCCTTTGTATTAAACTGGGCAAGGCAGCCCAGTATGAGGAATAGGTTCCTGGAAGCTGGGCAAAACATTAGTGACAGGCCCTGCATCCAGCACTGAGAATGTTACAAATTGATCAAGCTACACAACTGTCACACATATGTAGAGGGCCCAGGTCAGTACCATGCAGGCTCCCTAGCTGTCAATCAAGAGTCTGTAGGGTCCTATAAGTTCACATTCATTGTTTCTGTGGGACCTATGATGACCTTGACCTCCCTCCCTCTCTTCAACAGTATTCCCTGAGCTTGGCTCAGTGCATGTTGGAAGAGGCCAATCATTTTGTTCCCGGCTGCTCAGCCCCAAAATAATCACATGGATACTGTATTAATTAAACCATTAGCTTGGCCCATTAGCTCTAGCTTCTTATTGGCCAACTCTTACACGTTAATTTAACCCATTTCCATTAATCTGTGCATCACTATGAGGTTGTGACCTACCAGTAAAGTTTCAGCACATCTGTCTCTGACAGTGGCTCCATGGCTTCTCTCAACTCCGCCTTTTTTCTCCCAGCATTCAGTTTAGTATTTCCTGACTACTTCTGTTCTGCCCTTCTCTGCTATAGGCTCAAAGCAGTTCTTTGCAGTTCTTTATTAATCAATGGTAATCACAGCACACAGAGGGAAATCCCACATCGAGTCCATGGCTGTGGATCTCTGCACTGTTTCCATCAGTCACTAGATGAAGGCTCTCTAATGATGATTGGAGTAATTACCAATCTGATTATAGGAGATGGCCAGATCAGGCTACCTATCCATTGTTAGGAGTCTTAGCTGGGTCATCCTTGTGAGAGTTTCATTGCACCAGGTCAGTTTTGGGCATTGACCCTAAAATGCACCCCCATGGAGAAGTCTCTTTCATTACTCTCCCCTCCACTACCCCCAACCCAATCCCTCATGTTCCCAACCCTGCCAGCCCCCAGTCTACCCAGGAGATCTCTTCTATTTCTCTTTCTCAGGAAAATTCATATGTCCCTAACTCCCTCTGGGCCATCCTTGCTACCTAGCCTCTTTGGGGCTGTGGACTGTAGCATGGGTATCCTTTACTTTACAGCTAATAATGGAAACATTTTAATATCTACAGAAGCATTAGTACATGGGATGGAATCATTTATTTCAGCTAAAACCCAGTCTATCTTCAGTCCTAATTGAAATGTTTCATTTTGCATAAAAGTCATGAGGTTTGATTTTAGAATTGATTATAATAACACCAATTATAGATACTAAAGAACTAGCAAAGAAAATCAAAAACCCACATTTTGTTTAACTGTGAAAAAAAGAAAAAAAAAACACTAACACAATCTTTTTCAACTTTCTGACATGTGTCCCTAACAGTGAGAGATGGCAATAACAACTCTTGTGTCATTAAATATGTGCCCGATTAGGGTTGGAATCAAATAAAGTCTGTATGAGTGACACTGTCTGCAACTTTAAAGGGAAATGTGCGTGTCAAAAGAAACTAAATTGACCTAGATAATCTGCTTGCAGGCTGAGGGAGGTGTGGCTGAGTCTATGGGTACATCAAACTGACAACCTTCTTGCGGTACTTTGGCAATGGTTGATTATGCTCTTAGGTTTGAAAAACACTGATATGAAACGTGAGTGGCTGCAGAAAATATAGCTCTGGAATCTCTGAGGGGGAATTCTTTTCATGTGGAAATGCTAGATCCCTAGGGCCCTGTTTTGCACACCATAGCTGTTTGCTAACCCTACGCCCTTCTCTTCCTACTCCCTAAACCACTTCCGTGTAGAAGACTGCACATAGGTTAGGTTTGAGGAAACAGAAACTCTATTCTATGTGACCTTGATTAAATTACTTGCATGACTCAGACTGTCATTTAGGAAACACTGCTGGTTACATAAGAAGGCTTTCTGCAGTGTTCTTGCGCTGAACACAAGAGCTATGTGCCGATTCCTTTCTAAATTGGAACTAAGATGATTAACTTGGTTTGGAGGACAAAGAACTGAACAGGGGGGCACTCCATGTACTCAGGGTCCCATTCACCCTCTGGATTTGCTTTTGCCCCAAATTTTTGTTCTTGCCTGTTCCCGGGTATTGTGGGTTTCTTGTACAAAATAAAATCTGAAATCAAACCCGAGCCCACTGATCAACCAACCCTAGACTCTCTCTGAGAACCTCTGAAATGCTAGCAACTATTTAGCAAAGCTGCAAGCGTAGCTGGGCAGCTCTTGTTAAGTTCACATTAGCCTTGGGCTTCTACAAAAAGGGACAAAGGGAAGAAGAGTAGGAAAAGAGGCTCAGGGGAGAAAAGACATACTGAAGAATGGATGCTCCTACCAGAGCTCTGGTACTCATTATAGAGTCAGTGCCTGATGCCCCAGCTTTCCCCAACCATGGCTATAAAGGGAACATAATTATACTTAACAGAAGCCACCTGCATTTTGAAGTCATCTTAAATTTAAAGCTTGTGGAGAGACTTAATTAAATTTAATGAAAACCATGGCTTCTAAACAAAGATGTATTATAGTTCCCCCATACTTATTTCTGAGGAAATTGAGTAGCGACCATGAAGGGTCCCCGTAGTTCTCACATTTAACACCCCAGTCTATAAATAAGACACGACTCTCTTCTATTCATTAGCTAATAACGTTGTCAAAGTACTCACCTGTTCCTTTAGGAAGAAAGCAAGCCCTAGCTAGAAGGAAAACGATGAAAAGGGAGGAATTAGAAGTTATTCTGAGCATGACACAAGAGGTCATTCTGACCTTCTTCCCATCTCTGGGATATTCAACCACCACGCCTACCTTTTCTGAAAGAACTGTCTATTATTTGTCATGATGTGTAAGTGTCCATTTTAATGTCAATAAGAAGTGATGCCTAAATCACAGCATGGAGATATGTGGCTCATGGTGGTCTCGCACCATGTGAATTCACCAGTCAGTAAATCTGATGGCGAACCTCCTGCTGCATTTATGGAGATGCAGCACAGAGCAACAAACACTGACTAGGACAGAGAGGAGGAGGAAGCAAAGTGACCTCACCTAGGTCCACAAAGGACCTTGCAAAAGTCAAAGTCAGGATTCTCAAACAGTGTGCATCACAGTCCCCTGGAGAGCTTGTTAAAGCATATTTCTGGACCTCACCCCCAGAGTTTCTGATTCAGTGGATCTGGAGTGAAGAAACCTGAAACCTTTCCTTTCTAACAAGTTCCCAGGAGATGTTGGTCCGACTAGCTCAGGAACTCTATTTTATAACCACTGGTCTAAGATACAGTGTCTCAGAAGTTTAGGGAACTGATGTATTATTTAGAAAGCTGTTGGATATTGGACAAAGCCAGCCTTAAAGGGCATTTTAAAAAAATCTAAGCTTACTAATGACAAGAAATGAGTAAAAGTTGAACCCTAGAAAGCTGCCCTATGGGGAAGATTCTTCACCACCAGGATAGGGTTAGAGTCTCCCTGGGAACACTGGACAAAGCTATGAAGCATCCCACTGATATGATCTACCTGTTGGGGGCAGGTCAGGGACAGGCCTCTCGGGCAAAGCAGGCAAAAGGTTGCAGAAGGGCTCTGGGTTAAGGAATTCTCTGAGGTAGAAAGCCTCAAGGTGGGAAAAGCCTAGAAACACCAGAGTCATCCACAGGTACTTTGTAATTTATGTTTCCTCCCCTGGCATCAGATCTCTGACAGGCAGACAGAGACAAACTCACATCTTCAGGGCTCCAGGACTTGACAATTCATATATAATAGAACAGTATCCTAGTCATGAAAGGCTTCTTCCATCCACCATCTTTATGAAACAAGAAGCACAGGACAATAAGGCAGAGATATCAGATTTTCATATTCATTCTCATCTGACTCTTCACTCCATACCGTGGGACAAAAGGACAAGCAAGAGAACACATCCACGTATCACACAAGAAGTCCAGAAGGCCAAGTCTTAGGCATTCTTGACAGAATGTTTTCTGCTGTAAAAAGGATCTAAGCCAACTCTATAAAACAGGAGAGCTTTATTCTCTCCTGTTTCGTTAAGCAAAAAAACAGTCAACAGGTTGCAGCAGGTAGCATGTCAGTACAGCACTGAGTTTGCTAACACTAGGTCAGTCCCCCACAGTCTTAGGACCAGCGAAGGTCTCCAGCACTGGAGACAAGCAAGTACCGGTTACAGAACCACTTACCAGTATGTTGACAAAGGGATTAAAGCATACATCTGGATAGACCACATGCATCTGATTCTGTTGATCCATGGCTTTAGAAGCCCCAAACTAGAACAATACTAATCTCAGGTATATTTCTTACCCAAAGATACCTTTACAAAAGAATTGTCTTTAACCCATTTTAAATTTATCTTTTTCTGTTTAACTAAGCTCTTAAAAACAAATGTCCTTTGAATATCAGTTCGGTATTCCTTATCATAAAATCTTAGGTTTTTTGTAGAATCCTTGAAAATTCTGTTTGTGAAATTCTAGATTTATACTGTTCCAGAAAATGAATAGATTGGTTTACATCCCCACACATCAGCGCACCAGAACTTCTCATGTTCCACGCTCTCGTGAGCACTTGTTCTATACATCAGCCATTCTCACTGGGGGCAATGGGATCTGCCACTTTAATCTGTATTTCCACGATAGCTAACGATATTAAACAGTTGCTTATATGTTTATTGGCCATTTGTATCTTCCCTAATCACATTCTCTACCCATTTTATATTGAATCACTTGTTTTTTATTAAGTTTCTGTGTTTACTTATATATTCTGGAAGCTAGATATCTGTCGTATGAACATTGTATTTTATTGCCCATCTCTTCACCATTTTGATTGTTGTGGAAACACTTTATTTTTACATAATGCCATTTGTCAACTTTTGTATTTATCTTTTGTATGTATTTTGGAAGATCTTATTTAAAAAAAAAATCACTACTTGCCCCAATGTCTTCTAGTGTTCTCCTTAAATTTTCTCTATTCATTTCATGTCTCAATTTTCAGTCCATTTTGAGTTGATTTACAGGTAGAGCTAGAGAGGGAGTCAAATTTCAGTGTTTCTATGGATACCCAATTTTCACAGCTGCATTTATTGATAAGGCTGTCCTATCTCCAAAGCATGTTTCTAGCACAACTGATGAGAATTTGTTGGCTGTAAATACATGTCTCTGGGATCCATATTCTGTTGGTCTATGTATCTGTTTTTATGCCAGTATCATAGTGTTTTGATTGCTATGGCTCTACAGCTCCAGTAATGTCTCCAATTTTGTTCTTTTCCTAAATATTGCTTTGCCTGTTCGTGGTCCATTTTGTTTCCTTGTAAATTCTGGGACCAATTTCTCTAGCTCTATGAAGATGTCATTTGTAACTGGAATTGATAACACATTGAGTCTTTGTACTGGTTTCAGTATGTGGACATTCATTTTCCAATCCATGAACTTGGAAAATCATTCCATCCTTTTTTGTGTTTTCTTCACTTTTTCTTCAGTGTGTGTTCATCTGCATGGTATACATCTTTCATTTAGTAGGTTAGAGTTATTTCTTGTGATCTTCCTGTAGCTTTTTGAAAAGGAATGTTTTTATGATTTCTTTTTCAGCAAAATCCTAATTGTGTATAGGAAAGCTAATAATTTATATACTGGTTATGTTTCATATAACTTTGCTGAATTTACTCATTCCTGTAGGTGTTTTTTGTTTGGTTGTTGTTTTAATTTGTTTTGCTTTTTGGTTGAAGCTTTTACTAAGTATAGAATCATCTGCAGACAAATGATTATTTCAATTCTTTCCATCTTATTTGCATGTCTTTCATTTCTTTCTGTTGGGAAATTACTCTGGCTTAAACATCTACCAGTATATTGAGTAAGAATAATGAGAGCAAACCCCAGTCTTTTGTTCTGGCTCTTCTAGGAAAATTTTCAGCTTTTTCTCAATCAGCATAGAGGTTTGGCTAGGGTCTTCATATACAACCTTGTTACTCTGAAGTCATAAGTCTCATAAGTCGTCTATACTTAGATTGTTCAAGAATTTTTTTCAAGAAGAAATGTTGAAATTTAACAAATTGTTTTCTGCATCCACTCAGATGACATTACAACTATTTATACTTCATTTTATAAATGAAAAGTGCCACACTTAAACTAATTTCCATATATTGAACCATCCGTTTATCTCTGGAATGAAAATAAGTTGGCCACAGGGTATGGCCAGTTTGGTGTGTTGTTGAATATAATATGCTAATATCTTAAGAATTTTTACATCTATTACTATCATAATCTATAGTCTCCTTTTCTTATGTTTTTCTCCAGTTTGGGTAACAGAATACTTGCCTCATAAATAGGTTTGGAAGGATTACCTCACTTGTAATCCTGTGGAAGAGTTTGAGAAAAATCATCATTAGTTCTCTTAAAGTATGGTAAGAGCCAGCAGTGAACCCAGCTGATCCTGAACTCTTCCTCACTGGGAGACTTTTTACTACTGACTCAACTTCATTACTTGTTATTGGTATATTTAGGGTTTTTCTTATGGCTTCATGATTCAAGTTTAGTTGATAATCAATGTCTAGAAAATGCTCTCATATCTTCTAGATTTTACAAAATGTTATCGCATAGTTTTCCATATTAATTTCTAAATGTTTTTTATTTTTTGTGTTAATTGTAATATCTCATTTCTAATCTTAATATTATTTATTTAGGACAGGATTTTCTTGTTTTATCAGTTAGTCTAACTAAAGATTTGCCAATTTTATTTGTCTTTTGGTTTTTTTAGTCCCTTTCATTTATTTCTTCTCTGATTTTGCTATTTCTTCAACTAATTTCATGTTTCATTTATTCATGATCAAAGTTATACTGCTTGAGTTCTTCACGTTTTATATGTAAGCACCCTTGCTCTGTTTTCTTCTTTTTATTTTATATTTCTGATATATTACCATTTCATATTCAAAAATTTCTTTTCCATCCTGATTTCCCTGATAACATATTGTACATCCAAAAAATGTGCTGTCAGGCACCAGGTATTTGTATACATTCTTGATATTTTTTTGTTTTCTTTTCATTTTAGTTCATTGTAATCAGGACAATACATAAAATATCATTTCAATATTAATAAGCCTATGGTATTCATTTGTTTTCTAAGATTAGATATTCCAACATTAAATAGACAGAGGTCTATGATCATTATGATTCTTGTTGACTTGATCCCCTGGTCATATATCATTTTCTGTTTTGTCTTTTCTTCCAACTTCATCTCAAACCGTGTCTTGTGAGATATAGTGTGATATTTATAGTGTGATATTTATAGTGTGATATTATTTATAGTGTGATATTTATAGTGATATCTGTACACTTTATGTTCACATCCACTTGGAATACTGGTTTCCATCTGCTGTCAGTCATGTCTCGGGACTGCAGAGACAGTATGCTGTTGAATCTTGTTTTTTATTCCATTCTTCTAGTTTGTATCTTTTAATAATGTAAAAATGTATTCCATTTACATCTCAGGCTCTTATTAATAGTTAAGAGTTCTTTCCATCTTTATTTTACTTTACTTCCAATAATTTCAAACATTTCTTTCTTTTCTTCCTTATTCACATTTGTAGTTTAATGGTTTACTGTGAGAATAATGATTGATTCTGATTTTCTTCCCTTTTATGTATGTCTTTTATTCTAATGGAATTGCTAGTAAGCTTTGAAGCCTGTCCTGGAACTAGCTCTTGTAGACCAGGCTGGCCTCGAACGCACAGAGATCCGCCTGCCTCTGCCTCCCGAGTGCTGGGATTAAAGGTGTGCGCCACCATGGCCAGGCCTTAGTAACATTTTTATGTTGTATGTAGAATGCCCTTAAGCATCTTTACTATTGTTGTATTGTTTATATGTATATGCATATGGTACAGGCATCTGTGCAACGTTAGTGGGAATATAGACATTTGTGCGTGCATATGTAAAGCCTAGAGGCTACTGTAGGTTACCATCTTCTATCACTCCCCACCTTTCGTTTTTATTTTTAATGTATTATTTATTTGTATGTGTTGCCTGCATGAGTTTATTTTGCTCATTTTATTACATTGTAGCCCTCTTTTTATCATTAATTTTTTTTTACTATTTTAAACAGGTTTTTATCTTTTTTTTTTTTGGTTTTTCAAGACAGAGTACATTTAAATATATTTTGATCATATTCTTCCCCGCCCCTAAGTCCTTCTAGATCCTCCCCTGCACCCAACCTTAAGTCCTTTTACATAAAAAACAAAACCCAATATAATAAAACCCCCCAAAATCAAGAAAATGAAACCACACCCAAAAGGGAAAAAAAAGAACACCAAAATGTAACCAAATAAGTGTGTGTGTGCACATGAGTACATGCACACACACACACACACACACACACACACACACACACCACCACCACCACCACCACCACCACCACCACCACCACCACCACCACCACCACGCCATACCACACCAAACTGTGGAATTCATTATATATTGCTTAACTACTTCTAAACATGTGCACCTGTCCTGTGGTGGTTGATATACCCAGTGTCACTATTTTTTTGTGGCTGGGTCTCTCACTGAAAATGGAACTCACCAGATCCAGATTGCCTGGCTTGGCAAGCCCCCAACACACACATATCCACCTCTCCCCTTGCACCCATCTCTATTATGGGATTACAGGCTGATGTCACCAAGCCCAGCTTCTTATATAGGTACTGGGAACCAAACTCAGGTTCTCATGCTTGCCCTACAAATGATTTACCTACCACGCCATCTCCCTGGTCCTCTCTTAAGCATCTTTTAGAAGGCTGATCTGGACCTCAGAACTTCATTCAGTTTTTATGTCTTCAGAAGTTAATATTTCTTCTTCATCATGAAGAATAGTTTTGTTAGGTATAATAATCCTGAGTAGCAGTTATTTTGATTCAGGACAGAGAATATGTCATCCCATTCCCTCCAAGCCTTTATGGTTTCTTCTAAGAAATCTACTGGTAGTCTAATCAGGATATTCTTAAATGTGACTTTGCACTTTCTAGTGCAAAAATTGGACCTTTTTTCTTTGTCTTGTACTTTTGAAAGTTGGACTGTAAAATTTTATCATGAGGATCTTACTTAGTCATATTTATCCAGGTTACATAACCTTTCTGTATAAGAAATTTTTGCTACTATTAAATTTGTTTTCCTCACCATTTTGACCTTTGAGTATCTCAAAAAATTGTAATTTTGTCCCATTTATGATGTCCTGAACAGTTTGAAAACTATTTTCTTGCTTGCTTGCTTGCTTGCTTGCTTGCTTGCTTGCAAGTCTCATATGGCATGCATTCACCTTTTGTGAAGCAGATGTTAAACTTGTGATCAACTTGTAATAGAATTATCCCTCAGGACTGGAGAGACTTGGTTACAGTAGTCTTGGAGCCTGGTCCTCAATTACAGTGGAGAACCTGGTTGAAAGATGAAGCCAAGATCATTGAACAACAAAGTATGAATAGAGTTATGGAAATCTCCTAAGACTAACTTCTTGGAGAGGGAGATTATGCTAATGTGCAAAGGCAAACTCTATGATAACCACACCTTGGTTTTATGCTGTATAGTAGCTTTGAATGTTTGAGGCAGAATTAAAGAAGTAGGAAAGAAAATTGAGTCATTTACCAAAGTTCTACAAGACCCAAAGGAAACCAACATTCATTTCTTACAAAGATTAGCTTCAGCAATAAATAGAATGATACCAAATTCAGAAGCTAGACAAAAAAAAATAATTGAATCTCTGGCTTTTGAGAATGCTAATGCACAATGCAAAAGGGTAATTAGGTCATTAAAGGCAAGATCAGCACCCCTAGAGGAATGGGTCTGAGATACAATCAATATTGAATCTCATGACCAAGATGATGCTTAGATAGGAGAAGTAATTTCCAGAGGTTTGAATAAAAATCAAAATATCAAGTAATTTCAATTGTAGTAAACAAGGTCACCTAAAAAAGACCATTCCTAGAAACAATGTTTTTTTTTTTTTCTAAGCATGATCCAAACAGAATGCTCCTTCCTTCTGGATTATGCAGAAGATATGGCAAGAGCAGACACTGGACTAATGAATGTGGATCAACAAGGGACAGTCAAGGTAACCCTTTGCTGTCAGGAAACCTTGAGGGGCTTCTTGCAGACCCACAGGCCAAATTCGGTTCAGTCATTTCCTGTCATCATGGAAGAAACTTCTTCCCAGAGCAATTAAAGAACAGAGTGACTATTGTAAAAAATCATACTGCTCTGGATGATAGAACAGCTATAGAAGAGAGAACAAAAAATTTAGGAGAAATGGTAAAGCAGATAGTTTGGCAAACTTCTATAAATGAACAAAGACCAAAATTAAAAATACAAATAACTGACATCACTGAAAATCTTGTACACACAGGTGCAGGTGTATCAATAACTGTAGCAGAAAGTTTGGCATTCAAATTGGCCTCTACAGTAGGTAAATGTCCAGCTTTTAAGGACTGGATCATTATCTTAGGTAAAACAGAGCAAGATCTTGGATTGTATGTATAGGGCCAGAAGGACAAAGAAGAAAATTAAAGCCATATGTAGCTAATATAGCAATGAATTTGTGGGGATATGATTTGTTACAGCAATAGACTACTTAGATTAACATTTCCCCACCAATTCGATTTAGTACACAGAGAAGGTTTTTTGGTGGTCAGACTATCAGGGAACCCAGAGTTTACGATCCAGGAACACAAACCAGAAAGCTGCATGGGTGGGCAGACAATGGGAAATTGTCAAGTCAGCACATGGCGGGCCATGGGGAGTAACCAAGTCAGTGTACCAGCCAAAATATTGCCAGCTGCATGCCAAAGACATATCTCAGAGGGCTTTCAAGCCATGTGAGCAAGGTACCTGCTCCATCCTGTTACACTGCCCAATTGGGCATCAGATGAAGGGCATTTCAATAAAGTAGTCCTACACTAACTCAGAATGGAGTATAATAAAGGGTTCTTTATTTAGGGTAGACTCACAGATCAACCATCCTCTACATGAGCAGGGAACAGGAACCGAATCCAGCAGACAAGAGAGTACATCTTCTATATCTGCTTTTATAGTACCCAAGACCATGCCCAAAGTGGTCCAGCATCTCAAAGGCCATTGGCCAAAGGAGCTCCCACAGCACCAAACTGCTTGTATGGCTGGGACAAACTGCAAGGATACTAGCAGCAGCCCCAGGACTTATCCCCACTGTTAGTACTGGCTTTTGGGGGATCTATTCTCTTTAGATGGATACATTGCCCAGCCTAGATATAGAAGGGAAGGTCTTGGACCTTCCTCAAAGCAATGTGCCTTACCCTCTCTGAGGAGTGGTTGGGAGGTGGGAGGATTAGGAGCTGGGAATGGGAGGAGAGGAGGGAGTGGGAACTGGGGTTGGTATGTAAAATGAAAAAAGATAGTTTGTTTTCTTTTAAAAAAAAATCCCAAACTGCTATGAAACATGAGACTAATAACATGCTTCAGAAAAGTAGATAAGATAACCAAAATACAACTTACTTGAGACAAGTATTGAGCACCTAATAATCAACACGTTCATTAGTGAACTGGAACATCTAACTTGATAAGCTTCTTCTACTAGGACACCATTGAGCTTCCCCAAGCTCTTCATGAGCAGGAATTTGGTATAATAAAGACCAACATTACAAACTACCATTGCTTTATTAAAATTAAATTGGCAGAGAGTAGATCACTCTGCACTTTAGGTTCAAGTCTGAGGGCCCCATTTCCTTACCTGTAAGCGAACTCCAGGAATTCCTTTGCTGTTTGGCCCAAGGTCACACCCCTCTTCAAGGCTAATCAATTATTAGTTGTCTCAGGATACTTCTTAAGGATATCCCAGCTTCAAAGAAGCCTACCAAGAAAATCTGAGGCTGTGTAGCATCCTTTACCCCAAGCCCACTTCTGATAGATACAGAACTTAAGAGTACCCCCATGACATCTCCATCACAAAGGCTGATTCTCAAAGAGTCAGCAAAGAATGGGAATTCCGAGTGTAACAAAACTGATGCCCTCCATCCCAGCCTTACTATTCACAAGTCCCTGGTTCCTCTGCACACAAACCAGCAAAAGCAGATGCACTGAATCTGAGGGAAATGGGGGAAAAGAGCTATGTGAGCACACTTGCTAGAGACTATCTTTATGATTTCAGGCTACTGATGAAGCAAAATGTCTCATCTGTGGTGATATCAAGTTTCAAGCAGAGGGGATCAAAGAATTATTTGATAGCACAAAGACTTTGTTCTTAAGCACAGAACTATTCTAACAGCGGAAAATGAGTCCATTCTGGGAAATCCATGAAATACGGGATATGAATGAAGAGAAAAGAAGTGAAATGAGCATTAGGTGGCTTTTATTCATTCGATTTTCCTTTCAACATATTATTGTTATTACAAATTCTAAAGAAACCAGACTTGGTTGAAAATTTTTTATTAAGATACAGATCTAAGGACAGGATAATTACTTGCTAGCTAGATTACAGTTTCTTGTAAAAATAATATATGAAAAATTAGTAGAAAATGAAAATCTGAAAGTCATCTGAAATCTGAAAATGTTAAGTGATTTCTGCTGCATGTTACTGTTGATCATGTCACAGAATATTGGAGCATAACTGGGCGGAGTATGTAATTATTCCATTTTTGTTGACAGCACAGTGGGCCCTTCAGAGCTTGGCATAGTCTTTAAGAATCATCTGGAGCTTCTGACTCAGCAAGATGTTCCCTTTGGCCTTCAGTTTGCCACTGAAGAAGGCCTGCAAAGGGACAGGGAAAGATACCAACCATTACCCCTGCACTTACTCCTTTTCCAAGAATACAGTCCTCATGTCATGTCCTTTCCACTGACTGCTGGTGTGGTACCCCTGTCTTCCATCTCCTTCACTGCTGCTTACTCTGAAGTCTTTACTTCTCCCATTCTGAGCAGAGCTTTACTTGATGTAGTAACCTTGGTGGGCAGTTATCTCTTTCAGGCCTTGAAATGCATCCTTCCACACTCCCGCCCTGCAGTGTTTCTGCTCAGAAGTCTGCTAAGTCTAAATGGGGCCATTAAGGACTTACATGTGATTGGGCATGTTCTCGGGTTTAAAGAATCCTCCTCTATCCTGTAGTCTGACAGTCTGACTAGGTCACAGTGACTGTTTCTCCTGATCACATTCATTTGGAAACTCTGAATCATGTACCATTACGTTCATGTCTTTCTCAACATTGGGGAAGTTTTCAACCACACTTGCACTAAATAGTTTCTATGTCCTAACCTTAACTTCTAAGTATTCTGATGTAGAAGTCTGATATTTTCATGGTGTCCCATACATACCAAATCTCTTAATTCTTTATTATTATTTTTGTTTGAATGTGAAATTTTTTAAGACATATCTTCAAACTAATATTCTTTTTTATGCTTGATCTAGTTGGGGGCTTTTACTAAAGTCTTTACCTGTGTTATTGAGCTCTTTGTTTTCCAAGGTTTCTTCCTATTTACACAATATCTCATTTATATCCTGCATGTATTTCTAATTTCATTCATGTGTACCACATGTGTACAGGAATTCAAAGAGGCCAGAGGGTATCAGATACCTTGGAACTGAACTAAAGTTACAAGTGGCTCATAGTCACCTGATATGGGCAGTAGAAACTGAATCTGGGTCCTGTCTACAATGGAGTGTTCTTAACTAGTAATCTCTCTAACCCCATCGACTTGAGCATCTTTAGGATCCCTTCCTAAAGTGCTGTCATAGGCAGGAGGTATCATCATATGTTTGTTTCTCATATGTGACCTTCCATTGTGGGGTAAAATAGATATCCCTACTACTTTCATGGAATGGTCTTTTTAGAAAGCAAATTTCGCCTGAAAATGTGTCTTGGAATACTGGTTTGTTATGCAATTTTGAGTTTGACACCATGGGTTCCTATAGGTTCTTTTGACCATCATTAGTGTTTGGGCAGTACAGCATACTCAAGTCAGAGACCCACTGTCTCTGCAGATTATGCAAGAGTTGGGGGACTCAACTGTGTATAAATATGGGAGCAGTGACTTCTGCCAGGGGCATGTGCTAACTGTCAGCACTGTCTGGGACTGGCTGCTCCGGGTCCTGAAGCAGTGACACTAGCACACCCCAGGGTTTCACAGGAGAGACACTTGGTTGTATTCACACACAGCTTCCTCGGCGGTAGAGGAACAGCTGACGCAGCCGCACAACCCCAGTGTTTCACAGGAGAGACACTTGGTTGTATTCACACGCAGCTTCCTCGGCAATAGAGGAACAGCTGACGCAGCCGGCCCACATGTTGTGGGTGCACACACCCAAAAGCCCTTAGCTGTGCACCCTGGGAAAGGAAACGACAGCCAGGGTTGGTTTTGCTGTGTGTTCCCAATTCTCAGTGGCAGTTATCACCAGGGACCAAGTAAAGTTGCGTTTCTCAGAAACTTTCAAAATTTGAGGATAACTTATAAACAAGTATTTTAAATAGCATATAAATATATAGCTTTTAAACAGGTTTTCTTCAATTCTTTCATCTCATGAGTTTTGCTGCTATGTGGAAGTCATTTCTTAATACTTGTACATTCAAATAATTGTCTGAGCCCATTCATTGTACACACTACTACAAACTGAAAATAACTAATTTTTCTCCTCTATGTAAATTACTGCATGGGTTACTTCAATTTTGTGTTCGAAACAGATAACGTTTTCAGAATAATATTAACAGTAGTCACAGAGGCCTCCTGTCTTCCTGACAATTTCCGATGCCCCGGAATGCTTTAACTTCAGCGACTATTATAAATATTCTATTTCTAGGTTTTTCATGAGTTATGAGTTACTTTATGTTGGCTGAATGTCACTAAAGCAAAACTCTTAACTTCCTGAGAAAAGCAAATCAAGGTGTTTTGGGGGGTCATCTGTTTGTTTAATTTTGGAGTATTTCCGATTCCAAATTTTTAGATTAGTAAAATCTGTATAAATATCCCAAAATCCACTAGCTGAAAGTTGAAACACCTCAGATATTATTCAACTTCTATCACACACAAGTTTTACACCTCAAACTATAGATTTAAAATGCCTAGTTTGGATTTTATATTGTTTTTAGTAAATGATAAATTGGACTTACAGTCCCCCAAAAAATATTTCAAAGCTACTAACTGAAATAATAATTTTTAAAATCTGACTTGTTGATGAGAATATAAGTATAAACTTAATTAATGAAAACCTTCAGAACATTACCTTCTGAGGGTCAAGCTTGCCCAGGACCACCTCCATGAAATCCTCATCAGAAATTATGATGGTGGTGTCAGCGGAGCCCTTTGCGGGGCCTTGGTACACTTCTCCAGAGCCATTCTTCAGGTCAATGGCTGGGAAAACAAGAAAACAATGTGTTACATTTTCTCCAAAATACGACACAAAAAGTGAACTAAACGGGAGCTGTCGCGGCTCCCGAGTTATTCATGTGTTCTGTACTTGTTCTACTTCTAGATCGTGTGCTTTCTCATGTAGAAAATTTTTGTTGTGGTTGCTGAGATGGGGTCTCACCTGGTAGCCAAGACTGGTCTAGAACTCACAGCAATCCTCCTGCAGTGTGCACCAAAAGGTAGAACTTGGAAATCTACTTTTTCTAAAGTACTTTGTAATAGTCAGCTCAGTAAATAGCTTTTTTTTAATCAGGCATTTTATATCTAGAAATACTGATATAAATAGGAATTGAATATAGAACAAGTTTCTAACAAGTGAATTTGCTGGGATATACACCTAAGGCCTTTAACGGGGCTGGGCCCTCAGCAAAGAAGGTACCCAGTAACACTGACATTGGAGAAAACTGACCTTCCTTTCCCAGCAGGAATCAACTACAATGGCAAATAGCTTCTTGGGCTGGTCATGGTGGCAAATGCCTTTAATCTCAGCATTCAGAAGTCAGAGGCAGGCAGATCTCTGTGAGTTCAAGGCCAGCCTGGTCTAGAAGAGCTAGTTCCAGGACAGTCACCAAAGATACACAGAGAAACCCTGTCTTGAAAAAACAAAAACAAAACCAACAACAACAACAAAAAAAGGCAACAGAAGGGGACAGAAAGGAGAGGGTATGGAAAAGGAAAGGAAAGCAAACCTCTGCCAACCAATAGACTTACCATCTACGGCTTTAATGCTGCACACCTCTGTCCAAGCCCCACTGGGGAGGGGGGGGGGATGTAGTGTACATAAAAACTGTGCTCAGTGATAACACTTTACTTTGCATACATTAGTACCATAGTAAAGGAGTAACTCTACCGAGCAACAACAATCCATGATTGTTCTGTTCCTCTTTCCCTCAAACTAACCCACGCACCATTTGCAGACATGAGATTTGGAACTGTGAGAAGCTCATGGCTACACTGATACAAGAAAAGATAGTGCTTAGCAAGAACATAGACATGTGGGGTGAAGGAGCCAAACAGTCAAATGCTCGGGGGGCTTTGGTGTATGTGGGAGAAGCATCACCAGGTCATTTAGAATCCAGATGTCTGTAGGTTACTACTGGTCTTCTGTAGGATAAAGAAACTGCACTTCCCCCCAATGGCAGAGTTCACTGTGCTCACTGTGAAAGTTCAGATTTATGATCAAGTCTCTAGAAGAGTTCAGAACAACTTCAGCTAGAATTACTGTCCCTACAGGGCAGGGGGGAGGTAAAAAACCCATCTTGTCACCTAATCCCATCCACTCTGTGAAGATAGCATTCAGGAAGTGGTGAGCGAGCAAAGGGCAGAGAAAGGTTCTCTACGCCCACCAAAGAGGAGCGGCAAGGCTGTCCTCAAACTCTACCTCTGCCTCCTAAATGCTAGGATTACAGAAGGCAGCCATCACTCCCTACTAAAATATAAGATTTTTAGAAGAAGAAAAAGAGAAACAGCAAAGACATAAAACTTTGCTACGCGTATGTCCAAAATTCGCAAACCTGATCATGAATAATATCAAATAAATCAAACTAAAGAATATTCTTCAAAATAACTTTTCCAAAACATCAAGGTGATAAATAAGACAGACAACGTATCTGGGTTTCAACAGCCAGGAACTTGACAACAGCTCGGAGTGTGAGCAGGCCAGAGGGGGGCATTCATCCCCTCTCTCTCCATTTCTACTCTTGCTACTACTACTGTTATTATGCCTTTGCTTTAAACAGCCTATTGGGACAAACGGTGGAACATTAATAAGGTGGTAGAGCAGATAAGAACAGTGTAGAAATGTTAACTTCCTGACACTGACAACCACTCTGTGGTCAGAGAATGCCTTTGTTCTTGAAATAATAGAGTAGCCTTACACCCTTACAATACCAAGTCTCCAAGTTATCTTACGTACATACACTTTTACAAAATGGGATAAAATTTGAACAATTTGAAGTAGCAGATGAAAGATAACTGTTACTTCTCATTAGGATCTTTGCAGTTTTATCTCTATGTCAGAATTTATTGTTAGCAAAGAAACTTGGCAAACGATGTTAGGGCACGCTGCATGCCAAGAGGACTGTCGGCCTCTGAAGCGGGAGGTTCTGTGGGCATGGAGTCGGGAGCTGCACTAGAAAGCAGCAGCTGCTCACTGTTGGGAAAATCCTTGCTGATGATTTGATAGCAGATCCTTTCCAAAGACAATCTGTTTTCTGGAAATTCACAAGACACTTCTGAATCTCAACCCAAAATCTGAAACTGGCATCTTTAAATTTTAGTGTTAGGCCTAGTGAGCTGGCACATGCCTATACTCTAGCCACTTATGAAGTTAAGGCAGGAGAGTTTCTGGTTTGAGGCCAGCCTGGGCTATAAAGCAAGATCTTGCCTCAAAAGATAAAAAAATTATGTTTTAGCTGAAAAATCTTAAAGGATAATCCAATTTGACTTCAGAAGAGGAATCCCAAGCCACAGCTCATAGATTCTGATCAAGAAGGTTTGGATTCTCATCTGCAAGGAATGCCAGTTCTCCAGTCTCCACACTTCTTCCACATAGGGACAAGTTTCCAAAATGGATAAACATATTCAGAGAGCACCGCCATCCGGTCACTATCACACTGCACCGGACACACCTGACTCCAGTCCAGATATGCAGTCAGCTCTGGACACTTAATTAAAACTCAACTAATTCACTTCACCAAACAATATTCAAACAAAAATTAATTGTACCTCTATGATCTTGGTATCTAGATAAAATTTTTACACATTGGTTCATATAATATAAAAGAATACAGGTATGATACTGGAGAGAATAAACCAGCTCAAGCCATTTGCCTAAACCTATCACTCTAAGGAACGTAGAACACATTCTGTTTAGCAAGCAACATTGTGTATTTAGGATATAATAAGTACTTGTATACAGTTTCATAGTTTGAATGTACCCTATAACTCTAAAGACTCAAGCAACAAACGAATGACTTGGAAACATGTACCATGCACTTAGCATTACAATGAACTATAAAATGGAAATTTGTAAGTGGAATTCTCTGTGAACAGGAGTGACAGACATCCTCCACTCTCGCGTCGCATCATCAAGGTGGCAAAGCTGATGGATGCACTCTGACTGCGCTTCCCACCCTCTGCTTGCAGCTGTCACCTACCCATGAGCAGCAGGCACACAGCCACAATCTAGCCAAACCTTGACTGACCACAGTTCTGCCATCACAGTTCATTTCCTCACTACAAACTGCTTTTCCTTCCCCATCCTGCCATTCCAGAAATGAGTCGCCATTTCTCAGGAGCACACGTTTAAAACCTCAGTTTTACCCCAGATGTCTTCATTTCTTCTGATATTCAGACATAAAGAGTGCTCAGGGGAGTTCAGTGGTTTCACATCTGGCCCCTCCTCTCCATTACTATCCTGACGCTAACTAAGGTCTGCCTTTCTTCTAGTCTTTTCATGCCCGTTCATTTCCAACCCAGTAGGGGCCATGGCACATGAATCCTAAACCCTTCACTGAATGACCAATTTCTCCATCCTGACGCTACGCTCATCTTTCCTCATGCACACATGCAGATCTCTAATCCGCCTGGATATGTTCTGAATTCAGAATTGTTCTGATTTTAGAGACTCTGAACTAGAAAAGCCCCTCCCCCAGAGGTGCAACACTGTATAAACAAGGATGTTACTTCTCCACTCTGACACTGGTGAAGCAAATAAAGACAGTAATGCCACCTGTGCTGGGTCAGACTTTGTTAGCAGTGAGTTGTAAGAGGGAAAAGTTTTCCACCTCCAAATCTTTCAGCTTCCAAATTTCAAATCAGAGTAACTGCTTAACTTTTCAGGCACAAACAATTCTGCAGGCTACCTGAAGCCTCCTGCTCACTCTGTCTTTGTTGTGTGGTGCTGGAAATGGAACCCGAGACCTCCTGCACAGCAGGCATCCCCAGACCTAAGCCGCTTATTCTGCCACCTTTCATTCCTCTGACATTTACTGTTAACAGAACACCAGATTAGGACCAAATAGCTTACTAGATAATTTTTTAATGGTTTTAGGAATTAATAAAAAAAAAATATGACCATTGCTAGTAAAACGTTTCAATGGTACATTTCACGACCAAAGAAAAAGAAAGAGCATCATCTATACAGGAAACCAACTGAGGGAAAACAAGCATCCATTTTCTGTTCCTCTAAAAGGACAGTGATCTCATCTCTCTGAACTGTGAGTCCCACGTGGCTGTCAGCACTTACCAACCTGCACCTGTGCATACTGACATGCGCTATAGCCCTGACAGGAGCTGCCAACAGAGGAACTGCGGTCCTTTCTCAGAGTTAAGCCCAAGGTCAAATGAAAAGACGCAGGTAACTAGGACTAGCCAAAGTACAACAGGGTACAATCAGGACAAGCAAGAGTTCCACGGGGACTCACAAACTTCTTTATTGACACTTTCAACACAATCAAAGATCCCCAGAAAAATAAAGGGACAAGGATGGCCTTTATTCAAAGGTGAGACAACAAACGGCACAGATCCTTGTGTCCTGATGTTCAGTGCCAATTTTTTATTTTGTGTAATAAAATGACACTAACAACAGTCACTGTTCTTGAACAAAGACAAGTGTGAATTTAGTCCCTAGCTTAAAGATGTACAATCTATGAATACTGTTATTACTAAACACTGTACCCCAAGGTATGAAGATGAGGGTAGATTGCTTTCTTTCCAAAACTCCTGCCCTGAGGCCCTTCTCTGACTTGCTGTATTAACCAGGGGCTTTACCTTCCCCCTTTCAGTGGCAGGAGGAAGGGCATTAGATCTTCTCAGCCCTGCCAGCAGAGGTAACTCTGCCCTCACTCAGGCAGACCTCCTGTTCCTATCTAACAATAGGTGATGGGCCTTAGAAATAGCAAACTTCAAGGCATACTTTCTGTCTTCATAATCAACACCAAAGTGTCTCAGCTGATATCAGCATTCTCTCTAGAACTAGACATAATTTGAATTTAAAAAAATTTCCCCACTATACACATACGTTCTGCCCAGAAATGTGGTACTACCAGAAAGGGAGAGGAAAACATGGGCACGGTCTGGAATCTTGGGGAGGAATGTGACCCATCAGTGCCACATTTGCTCAAGGACAAGGACAGCACACGGTAGCACACCTAGCCTATATACTCATTTCTAGTCCCTGTACCCTGTTTCTGGTATACCATGGTATGAGCACAGCCGGACTACTTACCAACAATATAAAACACACAATTCTCAGTACTTCAGCATTTGGCAAACCACCTTAAAAACTTATTGTTGGGGGGAAAGAGTAGAGGCAAGCTATTCCCTAAGGTAGCCTTTAAATATCTACTCTCTAGTGCAACACAGGGCTGGCACAAGGGATGCCTTCTCCCACACCAAGAGACCAAAAGAGGTTTTTCCCTGCAGCCAAATACTGTGATTTGCCTCAGTTACACAAAGACTGGAAGGGAAACAAGAACCCCAAACAGTTCACGGTCAGCAGTGGATGGCGGATTCTTATGGCGTCCTAGCCCTCCCTGGGGAACTACTGGCTACTGACAGATGCTGGAAGATGGGGGACTCATAGTCACGTCCTCAGTTACTGGAACTAAGGAGTGCACCCCTCGAATGGATAGCTCCACACCCATGCTCACATGGATAGTGCTGGTTAAAGTCAGTGGGTCCCAAAACAAAAAGATACGAATGTAGATGAGGAATTGCCAGAAAGAGGAGAGAGTAACAGGCTGGGGTGGGCCAGAGTAATTAGAACACACTATATATGTGCATGAAATTGCCAAATAACATTTGTGATTTAAGAGAAAAAATGCATGCCTTTGAATGTCCTGAGACCTATTAGCTCTCATGGAAAACAACAACGAAAAAAAAACTATGTAGGTTAGATTTAAATGCTTTCAAAGGGACTATTATCAACTTTAAAATATACTTTACCTCCATTAAAAGTTAGCTTAGAATAATATAAACTCAGAAATCTTACTTACTCCACTTGGCTGCAATGTTTCCACCTTTCGTGATGTGCCACTCAAATACAGCGTTTACTTTCTTCACCACCTCTCGTCCAATGTCCTTAAGGCGGCGACCTATTTCCCCAAACACGAGAGCACTCTGAAGCCCCTCACCCTGACAAGGAGGAAATCATATTTGAAAACTTCACAAAGAAATGATTACACATACATACAATAAGAGTGATTTTTTTCCAGGTCATAGATAACACAGCTAAACTATTTTCTTCACACTAGGCTTATTTTGCACTTTGTATTATACAACCCAGCATTGTTTGCCCTACCAGAAAAATTCCTTTTCTTTTTCTTGACAGGGTTTCTCTGTGTAACAGCCCTCGCTGTCCTGGAACTAGCTCTGTAGACCAGGCTGGCCTTCAATTCACAGAGATCCACTTGCCTCTGCTTCCCAAGTGTTGGGATTAAAGGCATGAGCCACCACCATGCAGTAAGAAAATTTTATTTTACCAATATTTTTAAAATAATATTTTAGTGTCTTAGGTAAAGTGCCTCCTGTAAAACCATGAGGTTATGATTTGAATCCCAAGCAGCCATGTCAAAAGCTGGGTGTGGTAACACACAGTCTAACCTCAGCACTGGTCCAGAGGCTAGCTGGGAAGCCAGTCTAGCTAAAATGATGAGCTCCAGGTTCAGTGAGGGACCTTGTCTAAAAATCAAGGGGGAAAAGTAATTGAGGAGGTCATCTGATAACAACCTCTGCGTGTACCTGCAAGGTGCGTCCACCAAACCACGCCCCACACAAATTAAGGAAGAAAAAAAAAAGAGGAAGCTGTGTGCCTAGGTCTAATTAGCTTCTCAAATAATCAAGTCCTATGGTCTTCAGTTTTTGTTTCTAAAATAGTAGTAAATTCTATGAAGTGTTTAGTTATTTCTGGCTGTAAGATATCATAGGCTTTAAGCTTAGATTATTCTCATAAAATGTTAACTTTGTTTGTTATATAATAACATGGTTTATGAAGGAAAAAGATAATGTTTGTGAAAGTTTCAACATTATTAAGTTAATATTTTGGACAAAAAATACAAATATTTTATCAAAAGACTTAGTATTACTAAAATATTAATATTTTAATAAATAAGACATGATATTGTCTTCATATCTTCATACAAACCTTTAAATCAAGAAAAAAGAATAGGTTACTTAACTTTTCACCTTTTATTCTCCAAATACTTTTTAAAATTTCTCATTAAAACTAAGCTAGACATTCTTTTTTTTTTAATTTATTTATTTATTAAAGATTTCTGTCTCTTCCCCACCGCGGCCTCCCCTTTCCCTCCCCCTCCCCCAATCAAATCCCCCTCCCTCGTCAGCCCAAAAAGCAATCAGGGTTCTCTGCCCTGTGGGAAGTCCAAGGACCACCCACCTCCATCCAGGTCTAGTAAGGTGAGCATCCATGAAACTGCCTAGGCTCCCACGAAACCAATAGGTCCAGTAGAATCAAAAACCTGTTGCCATTGTTCTTGAGGTCTCAGTAGTCCTCCTTGTCCGCTATGTTCAGCAAGACCAGTTTTGACCCAGGCTTTTTCAGACCCAGGCCAGCTGGCCTTGGTGAGTTCCTGATAGAACATCCCCATTGTCTCAGTGTATGGGTGCACCCCTCGCGGTCCTGAGTTCCTTGCTTGTGCTCTCTCTCCTTCTGCTCCTGATTTGGACCTTGAGATTTCAGTCCAGTTGAGCTAGACATTCTTAAAGCAGACAATTTTCTCCTAAAGTATCCCAATATTCTGCAAAGATTTTTCAAAGCCTAAGTTATCAAAATATTTTTCATTCCAATCAGTTTTAAATTATGTCATTTCTTCAATAGGCTTCTCATAGCTAAAGGAAGTGGCCTGAAAATCCCGAAGTGGCATGAACTAAGGCTCGCACAGGGAAGTCTGGGCGCCAGACTTCGCAGCCTACCTTAGAAGGTGCCTGAGCTGAGACTCCAGATGAGGGCACAAGATCCACGTACGCATTTGAAATGACAATGTCTCCAGTCTCTTGAACCTGAAGAGAAGCGGGATAGGAAAGAAACACAGTTCACGCTGACGGTTTGCATGTCCATCATGAAATGCTACAGTCATTTTAAGGAAACCTCAGACTTTTCTTTGAAAAAAAAAAAGATAGAAAGCCAAATAAGACAAAAGGTCAATGATGTAAATAATAAAATAATAGACATAAGGATTTTCTGAATTAATACGACTGTTACTAAGCCTGGATAGAGAGTCAACTGATGACTTTTAAAGGAAAAAAGAAAATAAAAAACACTATGATCAAGTCTCATCTTCCAAAATACAAATCAAAGGAGCTGGAGCAATGGCTCAGTGGCTAAGAGCACTGTCTTCTTCCTTACTCTTCCTCAGAGCCCCAGTTCAGTTCCCAGAACAGTTTGGTTCCCAGCACCCACATCAGGCAGCTCACAAACATCTACAACTCAAGCTCCCAGAGATCTGACCCCTCCGACTTCTGGGAGCACTTGCACTCTCATGCACGTACACATAATTTAAAAATAATAAAACCAAGTGTTTTTCAAACTGGAATGCTAATTTAATGACCTAGGATAGAGCCCGAGTGCTGGTATTTTGGAGATTTTCTTTTCCTAAGCCTAAGAGTATTTTTAGGGGAGCAAGGGTGAGCAAACAACTGTTGGAAATAGTAGAAGGTATGCCCTAATACCCCATGTGGAGCAAATGTGTTCTGTTAATATAGGTTAAAACTGGCTAGGAACAGACAATTGTTTGCAAAGTCATAACTCTGGGTCCTATTTCAAGTCAGATGTATACACAGCATAAAGAAAATATCCCAACAACCTTTTACACTTGACATTAAAGAAACTCTCCTTCCTCATCCTATATTTCAAATCATCCGGGTGACTATTCTTCCATAAGAACAATACAAGCCAGGGGTGTAATGTTAGCACCCAAAAGGCTGAAGCAAGAGAACTTCAAGTTCAAGGACAGCCAAGACTAAGGAAGTATCTTTCTGTACAGGCTGTGTTATAGCCAAACACTGTCTCAAAAGGAAAAAGAAGGATTTACAGTGAAGAGAACAAGTTTCCCAAAGTTAAGGTAGCAAGTGATACAACTTTGATCTTAACTAACTCCCTTGACTACCTCCCTTCACTCTTGAAAGGAGGGAAAATACCTTTCCCACAATTTGTTCTTTTTAAACTATATATCCAGTGAAAAACACAGACACGATTAATGAAAAACCAAAATACACTTTAGCAAATTGCTTTTTTGTAAGCACATGAGCATAGAGTTCTGAAACACTTGTTTTAAATGTTTCTTAAAATACCCTGGAAAGGAGGGAGTCACGGTAGGAGTCTTCTATGTCCCTGTAATTACTGGGGAAGGAGAAAATACTATGAAAAGAGAAAGCATGTTTGGAGCCATTTAAAATGGAAGAACACATTACATTTAGGTTATTTCTCAGCTCTTTAAGTTCACAGAAAGTGCCCATGTACTGTTCATGCTAGGACTGTGTGAAAATAAAAGCCTATAACGTTTCATACGGTGCTGTGGTCCTCACATCTTTGAGTTCATACTATTTTGTGTTTGTGTCTTTCTTGCTTTCTTCGTGGTTCTAGGGATTGAACCCGGGGCCTAGTGCACAGCAGATAAATGCTCTGTCACTGAGCTACATTCCTAGCTCATTTGTGCACGTTAATTTTCAAGGAAGATTCTGAATTCTAGGGCTGGGGTTATACAGTATTTGCTGAACACGGGCAACACCCTGGGTTCGATTCCCAGACTCCACCACCATTTTATGCAAGACAATAAGAAAAGGAGAGAGCTGAAGAACAGGAAGCAAAGGTTTTAAGTGAAATAAGGTTTCAGAGAAACCCAGGGTGTGTGCTGTGTCAGTGGGAGTGAATGGTAGAGTCTCAGGTACTACCTGAGCTGGGCTTGGCAGTGCATGAAAGTTCTAATGGGGCAGCCTGGGCTACAGAATAAGACCGTTTAAATTTTTTTTAAAAAAAAATCAGAGAGACTGTTTCTAACGGTAAGGCAAAACTTACACTGGGGTCTTTAATACAGAAGAAATTTGCAAAATAAAACAAATGATTTCCCTAAATCATGAACGGGTCATCAGCAGCAGGAAGGCATTAACACTACAGCAGAATTCTGCTAACTTACCAGTTCCTGAGGGAACAAACTACTGCAAAAATAAACCTGGACACTGAAGCTTTGGAGCCATGTGAAGCTGCATTTGTATCCTGCTCAAACACTGCTTATGGGGCCATCAGCAAGTCATTACCAACCTCAAGGTTTTCTTAGGAACCTAGACTTTCTTACATTTCAATGCAGAGTTGTTACTGAAAGTTGCTATTGAAGACAACAGTGCTTATAGCCTCTCCATAAATAAAAGTGTTACTGCCACTGCTGGAGACTTCAGCCTGTTCTATGTGGTACGGAGTGATGGACAGAAAACTATTAGCTGCGTAGCTGTGGCAACAAAGGCTGCTTTGGAAACTGTTAATAGTGAAACAGTTGAATGTCCTCTTAGTGCTTTTCTGGAGCATCGCTGTGTTTCCCTCAAAATTAGTTCAATCAGCAGAGGGACACCTTGATTGGCTTGGCAATTATTCATTAGGCCCAGGCTCTATGATGCAAAATGTTAATTTATATACTTTTTGTGTGCTCAAGAGTACATGGTTTCTGTCCAGGGAAAAACTAAAGGCTCCAACCTCACAGTTCTCTAGAATACAAGTAAATATGCCACTAACACAGCAAGTATCGAATGCCTTTGCTGTTAGACCAGGTAAACTGCTGTTCTGGTTCTCTTGAGCCAGGCTGCAAGATCTTTCATTAAAGAGTGAGGGAAAAATTTAAAAGGTACATGAGGAATCTTAGTTTCAACTAAAAGACAGCATTAACTTTAAGAGTACTTCAAGTTTCTTCTCAAAGATTGCTATTACTAACCACAAAAATGCTAACAGAGAACAAAATGACAATGTGTGGTGAAGGGTCACACACATACTTCCAACTCAGGGTGATGGTCACACAGGACACACATCCAACCCTGTGACAGTGTGTGGTGAAGGTCACACAGAGCATACTTCCAACTCTATGACGTATACCTTGGTTTGAAAATGAATTCTGTTTCCTTCCTTCCACATCTCAGTTTGAAGAGTTTGTCCTGGATATACTGGCTTGGCAAAACGAACCTATTAAAATAAAAGTTTAAGCATTAAAAATGTTTTTAAATGAAACTCTTCTACTTGGAAGGGAAATTTCAGAGGTCTACATAAGAGGGGAAAAGTAGAGATTTAAATGCATTAAGCTTCACAGAAGATATCTGAGATGTAGGAAATTAACAACGAAAGGACGCTGACAATCATACACATCCACAATAAGCTAATTCTTTTCTCTCAAAACAAGAAGCAGGGCTGGAACATAGCTCGCTGGTAGAGTGTGTGCTTGCCTGGGTCATCTGATGTCCTAAATTCAATTCCCAACACTGGGAAAAGGAAAAGAAAAGGCAGCACCAGTAAGCAGCATGTTCTTATGACAAATCAAAAACCAAAACCATAATCCTATTAGGTAGTGATACTGGCAGCCACCAGAACAATCTGGAGTTCAATGTAGTATTAATTATTCTGGGAGCTGAAGGCTCAGGTGAGCACACAGAAGAAAATATTTGCACATTTTAGAGCAGGATCACTTATGTTACTGTGTAAATCTATACACACATTACAGAACTAAAAAAGCTGATTGTGACTAAATGAAACATGAAAATAATGAGTGTTGTTAAGGTCCAGGCATCAGAACATTTGTCTCCACTCTGGTATGGAGAGTAAAGTAATAAATACTTTCAAAGCTATCTGACACTGCCCTAGCGTCTTTCAGGTACACATCTTTGACTTAGACAAAACTATTGTAGGCAGAAACAGTTTCCTTTGTTAATAACAAAGTGAGTAAACAGTAAAACCTTGAATTCAGCTTGTAAGCACAAACCTAAACACTGAGTCCCGTCAGAGCTGCAGTGTTGTGAGAGACCAAACTCAGCCCTCTGACATCTTCTGTACAGCAAAGGCAGAGTTTCAAAAGTTTATATGCTGAGGCTGGACAGGGTGGTACACATCTTTAACCCCAGCACCCCAGAGGCAGAAGCAGGTGGAGCTTTGTGAGTTCCAGGCCAGCCTGGTCTATAGAGCAAGTTCCAGGACAGCCAGGGCTACACAGAAAAATCCTGTCTCAACTCACTCCTCCCCGCCAAAAAAAACTATGCAAGAGACATATACCTTGATCGCCTTGAATCTCGACACATCATTATCTGCAAACTGCTGTAGAACATGCCTTGCAGAAAATCCAAAAGTACATAATCCATGTAATATCGGCTTCTGAAAACCTGAGAAAATTTGGAAAACTGTTATACACGAAAAATGCCATATCTAAGTATGTATTTAATTCAGCATTTTAATATCTTTTAAACTGCAATTTTACAATGAATTATATCATCTACTAAGAAAAAGAACACGCCAGGAAAGAGGGCATCACCTTTATCACAGCACTGCAGAGACAGGGGTAGGCAAAACTCTCTAAATTCAAGTCCAGCCTGGCTTACGTAGCAAGTCCCAAACCAGCCGGGGCTACAGATTGAGACTGTATACTTTAAAAAAAAGTTTTACAAACAGTACTTCAGACTTCCTAGGGAAAAATTAAGATACAAATAACAAAAAGTATTTTTTGAAAAATTTGGGAACACAAAAAACTTATTCATTTCATTTATTTGAAACAAACCACAGAGGAGGGTTTCATAAACCTCTCTTTTTTATTGTTTTTATTGAGCTATATATTTTTCTCCATTCCCCTTCCTTTCTCTCCCCTCCCCTTCTACCCTCTCCCATGGTCCCCATGCTACCAAATTTACTCAGGAGATCTTGTCTTTTTCAACTTCCCATGTAGATTAAGTCCATATATGTCTCTATTAGGATCCTATCTGGTAGCCCTGTCCAGTGGTGAAAATGAAGTGTTGAAGATTATTATTATTATTATTATTATTATTATTATTATTATTATTGTGGGGGTTTAATGTGTGATTTAAGCTTTAGTAGTGTTTCTTTCACATATGAGGGTGTCCTTGTATTTGGGGCATAGATGTTCAGAATTGAGATTTCCTCTTGATGGATTTTTCCTGTGACTAATATGAAATTCCTTCTTTGTCTCTTTTGATTGATTTTAGTTTGAAGTCTATTTTGTTAGATATTAGGATAGGTACACCAGATCCATTTGACTGGAAAATTTTTTCCCAACCCTTTACTCTGAGGTGATGTCTGTTTTTAAGGTTGAGGTGTTTCTTGTATGCAGCAGAAAGATGGATTGTTTGTATCCAATGTGTTAGCTTGTATCTTTTTATAGGTGAGTTGCGTCCATTTATATTAAGAGATATTAATGATTAATGATTGCTATCTCCTGTTATTTTAGTTTTCATTGTTAGTGATGTTATTGTGTGTATTTTTCCTTTCTTTGGGATTTGCTGCTGTGAGATCATCTATTGTCTGTGTTTCTGTGGATGTAGCCAACTTCTTGGGTTGGGGTTTTCCTTCTAGTACTTTGTATAGGACTGAGTTTGTGGGTAGGTATTAGTTAAATCTGGTTCTGTCATGGACTATCTTGTTTTGTCTGTCTATGGTGATTGAAAGTTTTGCTGGGTATAGTAGTCTGGGCTGGCATTCGTGGCCTCTTAATGTCTACATAACACTTGGCCAAGTCCTTCTGGTTTTCATTGCTTCCATTGAGAAGTTAGGTGTAATTCTGATAGGTGTGCCTTTATATGTTACTTGGCCTTTTTCTATCATAGCCCTTAATATTCTTTCCTTATTCTTATGTTTAGTGTTTTGATTATGTGGCGAGGGGACTTTTTTGGGGTTCCATTCCATTTGGTATTCCGTAAGCTTCGTGTATCTTCATATGCATGTCCTTCTTTAGGTTGGGAAAGTTTTCTTCTATGATTTTGTTGAATATATTTTCTGTGCTTTTTTAGTTGGACTTCTTATGCTTCTTCTATCCCTATTATTCTTAGGTTTGGTCTTTTAATGGTGTCCCATATTTCCTGAATAGTTTGTGTTAAACTTTTGTTAGATTTAATGTTTTCTTTGACCAATGATTGTATTTCTTCCATTGTATGTTCAGCACTTAATATTCTCTCTTCCATCTCTTGTATTCTGCTGTTTATACTTGCATTTGTGGTTCCTTATCATTTCCTCATAATTCCATTTCTATAATTCCCTTAGTTTGTGTTTTCTTTATTGTGTCTATTTCAGTTTTCATGTCTTGAATAGTTTCTTTCATCTGTTTGATTGTTTTTTTCTTGGTTTTCTTTAAGGGATTTGTTGGTTTCTTCCAATTTTTTGTTTACCTTTTCCTCAATTTCTTTGAGGGAATTTTTCATTTCCTCTTGTAGGGCCTCAAACATTCTCCTAAAGTTATTTTTTAGGTCATTTTCTTCTGCTTCATCTGTATTTGGTTGTTCAAGTCTTGCTGTTGTAGAGCCACTAGTTTTTATTGCTGTTGTGTTGCTCTTTGTGGTGTTGAGTGTGTTCTTACCTTGTCTACTAATCTGCTCATCTGATTGGTGTAGTTCGAGCTGTGTCTCTGGTAATCAATCTTCCAGGTGCCCATGAATCCAAGGCTCAAAGGGTTGATTCTCATGGTGCAGTCAGGGCCACAGTTCCAGTCACCCAGAGGTCACTCAGTGTTCTTGAAGGTAACTTGGAGCTCTCAGGTGTTGCTCTCCAATTCCAGAGGTCATTAGGTCTGCTCCCATGGAGGTTGCTTGCTTGGGGCTGCTTCTACTGAGGTAGCTGCCTTGGGCCTGCTCCGGCTCAGACCTGTTCCCGTAGATGTCCCTGGTGTGGGCCTGCTAACATGGAGGTCCCTGACTTGGACCTGGTCCCTTAGCAGTGGCTCCCTTGTACCTCTCATAAACCTCTGTAACATTTCAAGCTTTTGTTCTCCCCAGATGACCCTGCCCACCTCATGACAGCACACATCCTTCCCCGTTGCTTTATCCTAGGCCTACAATAGAGCAGCTTCACTCCACCTTCTGAATTTCAAGCAAACCACACTCCATTTCCTCAACACTTCGTACCTTTCTATAGCCTTTGAATAAATATGAGAACTGTCTTGAAATGCCATTGAAATTAGCAGTCGCAAGCAGCACTTTCTTTAAGTGTACTCTTAGTTAACTGAGCTAAGACTTTTCAGTAACTCACACAATTTACAACTCACCAGCAATGCTAGCAAAGCTAGGGTCAATGTGTAAGGGATTCCAGTCTCCGCTGAGGCGGTACAAAGCAGCCTGCAGAGAAAAATTACCACAGTACTCAGTGTTTTCTGAAAAAGCAATAAGTGCAGGACAAGAGGCACAGCCAACTATTGATTAAAATATATAATACATAAATCTAGACTGTGATCTAAAAGATAACTAATTTCTATAAAAACAAGATTACCTGTAACTTTAAGTTTTAATAAGGTCTTTCACTGTAATCAGTAGAGTGAGGGATAAAGCAGTGAGAAAGGAAAGCAAGAATTACACCCTCCCCCCCCCCATCCCCACCTAAGGGGAAACTCACAGAAGGGAAAACCCTACCAAGATAGGTAAAGGGCTAAAAATCTCTTAGCCAATCAGAATCTATGCCAACTTTCTTAATGGGTTTTTTTCAATTTGAAATCTGTAACATAGTACTGGGCAAATAGATAGCTTCTCACAAACTTTCATCTTTCTGGCACACTAAATCCTGAATATCAGGTCATGCACAAAAAGCAGCCAATAGCTTGCCAGTATGACTCAGTAGCTCAGACGGTCACACTACTGATTTACACAGGTAAGGCAAGAACAACAGGAAAATGTGGGCAACAGCAGGGAAAGCCGTCGTTTTCTGGGACTTAAACTGTGCAGTTTTCAAACTAGAGTGCTCTTCAGAACTGAAGCAGAGAGTCACAGGGCAGCTGGGTATTTAATGCATCTTTACAATCGCTTGTTACACTCTATGTCCGACCGGCCTCAGCATCTTTTCCTTATCAAGTCTGCTTTTGAGAAAAATTTCACTTCTCTGTGGCTCAGTATTTTTTACTGTAGTTATGTTCTTCTAAATACAAGGTTTTTATGTGTTAGAAAAGAAATGGTTATTTTTTTTCAAAAGCTGTACACAAACAGTAAACACCAGGAAACTATGCACTATCCACTACTGTGTATACAATGTAAAAGGACATCTCAGGCCCACAAAGGGAAGTCGTCAGACACGAGCTACATAATGGACTTTGGTTCCAGAGGGACCTGGATTCACATCCATTCCTATCATTGCTAAACAAGTTTCTCCACCAAGATAAGCCTCAAGCTAAGAGGACTCACTTTCAGAGAACAACTGGAGAAATTAAATGAGATAAAACTCATGGGTATTGCCTCAGCGAACATTAGCAATTTCTAAATCTTTTTACAAGACTTTAGCAACAGTGTAAGTGAACAAAGTCTCTTGTTAGCACTTGATTAGAGCTCTGTCTACACAGAGGACAAAGTGTGTGTGCCTGCGGAGGCAATCCCCAGAAAAGCGTGCATGGCTGCGGATGCAAACCCCAGAAAAGTGTGCATGTCTACATGCAAGTCTCAGAAAGCATCTCTTTTGGAGAAGCAAAGACAAAAAAAAAATATCCCCCAAGAGCTGCCTAGTGAATGAAAAGCACCAAGGGGGAATCTGAGGCCCTGTGAGACGCAGAAAGCTAAACATCTTTCCAAATCAAAACATCTCCCTACAGCCATCCATTAAGGAGGTGGCAGACAGCACTTTGCTATGGAGGAAGGATGCCACAGCTCCAAATTAGCAATCCTGGAAGCCAAGCCATATGAAGGCCGTGCACAGAGGTGAACAGATTGTGTGGCTTGAGAGGGCTGCATCTCAGGGTGGTCCTCTCACTGCTGCGGAGTTTCCGCTCTCAGTATGCTGGATCTTCCTGTCTTTCTCCCAACCACTCTCTACCTAGCCTTCCAGTGCTTGCCCTCATTTTCATTTTTTTTCTTGGATTTATTTATTTTTATGTGTGTGAGAGCTTGGCCTACATGTATGTCTGTGTACCACATGCATGCCTAGTGCTCAGAGAGGCCAGAAGAAAGTGCAAGGTCCCCTGGTACTGGAGTTACAGAAGGTTGAGAGCTACCATGTAGGTGTTGGGAACTGAAGCAGAGTCCTCTGGAAAAGCAGCCAGTGCTCTTAACTCCTGAGTCATCTCTCCAGTCCCCTTCATTTGCTATTCCATTGCTTTTTCTTCCTCAGTTTAACTTATTGCTAAGTTGCGTTTGTTTTTAATTGTCTTTCATCTCCCAGGTGCCCTTAGCAGCAGGGCATCTCCACATCCCTCTGCATCCCTTTCCCACTCCCACAGGGGGTAGGGTGCATCATGTGTACTTTCTCTCCTGGAGCATCTAACACTGTGTGTCACTTCTGCCCTTCCAGTCTCTAGCCTAGTCGTGAGTTTGCACTTGGCTATTTCAATCCACCTGTCAGTGTCCCTCAGTCACAGCTAGTTAGATGAAGTTCTTCCTTCATGTGGAATGTTCTTTTACAAGGACGGGTGGTTGATACAAACTTTTATTTCTCAAGAATGGTGCTCCATTTCTCCCCTGTTCTGGGGGAATCTGATGCCATCTACCTTCCTCTGCAGGATACTTCACCATTGCCTTTCAGTCCCTCAAGGTTATTTTTATCTTTAAAGTTCAAAGATTTTACCAGAATCCCTCTCAGTGCTACTTACTGAAAATTAGCATTTCCTGGTCAATGTAAGGGACCCAGACAGTCCCATGAAGCATTTGTGATTATTTTCAGTATTCAGCCCTGTAAAGGAATTGTCTAAATCTAAAAGGGACACCAAAAAGACCTGGTTTTGAGGTCATATCTGCTTTCAATTAAGCACAGTAGGGATTTTAATAAGGAATTATCTTTTAATGGAAAGTACGACCTACCCAGTAACAACTGAAATCCTAACAGGGCAGTTAGCGCTAGACTGTATCTGGTGAAACCACAGCTAGTTTCTCGTCTTCCACAATTACAACGCCTGGTGTTGAGAGCTGTCACTATTTGGCCTTTTTATATCACTGCATGAAAATCTTGATTCTTCATGAAACACTTGTTTTACTTGTATGGTCAAGCCAGCTACCAGTGAAGAAACTCTGCTGTGGACATTTAAACAACATATCTGAGAAGTGGCATCTGTAGGGCTAACATGTACAGTTGTGCTTGCTTGCTGACTAGAAAGTTAACTACTATACAAAACCCAGCACAATTTATGCTCTAATGGCACAATTTTTCCATTTTTGCAAAGATCTGCTCATACACATTGTCCTCCATTAACCACCAATGTAAATGTGACTTTGGCCTTCACACACCCTGACCCACACCCTGCCTCTGCCTCTCTGTGCTCCGCTAGACTTCCCCACATCTTCCCTGACAGCCTGAAAGCCCACATCTCTGAGGAGGAAGCATCCATACACCAATCACCTTTCTGCCAAGTCAATCATTACTGGCAAACCTTTCTGCTTATCACTCAAAGGAGTGCCCTTCTCCAAGAACTTAGCAAAGTCTGGTGTTTCATATTCCCTTGCTTGGAATAAGATGCCCAAGTTAACTCCAGAAGTATAGTGTGTTTACAATGTCAACAGAGCAGTTTCGTCAGCCAGGTGATCAGCACTTCTCACCTGATTCAATGAGGTGGTGTCTCTCAGGACCGCATCAGGAGGTCGTCTCGGTACAGCCACAGCTGCCTGAAATCAAAATGCATGCGTGTCAACTTAAATATATGTGATTCTCTAACAAAACTAACATCACATAAACAACCAAGTGTCAACATAATAAACTCTGAAAACTGGATTAAAGATTTTTTAATATTTTATGTCAAGAAAAAAACTATATTTAAAATTTCATAGCTCCTAGCTTTTTATAAATTACAGTTTCCCTAAAATGACTCTTTTCAATATAAGAAATATTATCAGACCTATTCTCAGGTCACAAGGGACAAAGACAGTTTTTCCTATGTAAAAAGAAAATGACAACTCAAAGAATTAAACAACTCAAAGAATTACATATTTTAGTTTGCCATGTTAACAAAATAATACCTTTTTATCAACTTTTTAAATTTTGCTTTTTATTATTAATTACATGGGTACACAGGAATGCAAGTGTGTATGGGGGTCAGAGACATCAGATTCCCCTATATTGGAGCTACATTGTATTATATTCAAACAACCACATCAGTTTTTTATTTATTTATATAGAAATAAAATATCACCAGGGAAGTGGCTCAAGCCTTTAATGCCAACATTCAGGAAGCAGAAGCAGGCAGATCTCTGTGAGTTCGAGGCCAGCCTGTCTACAGAGCAAGTTCCAGGACAACTAAGGCTACACAGAGAAACACTGTCTTGAAAAACAAAGTAAAAAAAAAAAAAGAAAGGGAGAGAGGGAGGGAAGAAATATCAACTGTGCTGTGCCACAATTACACAATATTTTACAAGAAAGTCAACTTTTCTAATTATGATGCTGGTGATTTTTACTATGAAATATTAAGCTTAAATATCATCAAATTTGTTCCACAAATCCTAAAAACACAATCCTAAAAGGCCATGAGGAAAGGGGCAACTTCTATAGTAAGAAGTTGCTGCTTTTCAAAAGAGATTTTTAGCTTAGGTTTTAGTGGTGGGGGAGAGAAAGGGGGAAAAGAGTGGGGAGAGGAAAGCTGCTATAGAAAGACTCATTCAGAGCCTATTAAGTCAGCCTTAGAGGAGAGTGAAGAAAGCTGAGCACAGTGGCTCACTCCTACAACCCTGGCACCCCGGGAAGCTGAGGCAGGAGGATTACTACAAGTTTAAAGCCAACCTGCTCAGCTTCATCAAAAAAAAAGGGTGTGGGGCTGGAGAGAGAGCTCAGCACATGGAGTTTATACTACTCTTCCAGGAGACTCAAGTTTGTTCCCAGCACCCACCAGCAGTCTGATGCCTCTGCTTTCCCCAGTCACCTGCATATACCCACACACAAACACGTGATTAAAAATGGAAAGACGACAGTGGTCACTAGATAGGAAAGGGGTAGTGGGAAGGAGTGAACCAGCCAGTGTGGACCATGGCAGTAGGACAGTGGAAGGTCAAGCAGCATATGTCACTAATAAGTTCCAGGACATGCCAATGCTGGTTTCTGACTTATGCTTTGAACACATATACTGAGTTGCTATAATATGCCCCATAAAAATGTACAAATATTATACCTAAAAAAATTGTCTTACTTTGAGTTTTTCTGACGTCCGTTTTCCACCAAAGCCCCCAGAGCCAACAACAAAGACAGAGAACTGATTATAACATATGAGCTCCTTCCCAGCGTAAGAATGGACTAAAAAAGAAGAAAAAGGAAAAGAAGTAGTTAATGAAGACAGGCTTAACACTTCCTTTAATAGCTAAAAGAATAAAACACGGCCAGTGCAAAGGTCAGCATCTACAGTGAGCGTGGGGTTTGCCACGTTGTCCTGCAGTTTTCTCATCTCCAGTCTCTGGCGGAGATAGAGCTACCCAGCCTTCCTCTGCGAACCATGGGCTTATCACTTAAATCGCCTAACTACCACCTAGATCTCAAGTTTTATCTGCCACTAACATTTCAAACAATTCCTCAAGAAAATTCAAGCTACCACACTCAAACACTGAAATATTGTCAAAGCACTAAGGAAGAACATGGGACCAGGAATGGGGCTACAGGATGGCCCAGGGGATGCCATCCTTCTGGTTCAGTGCACCACTCTATCCCTAGGGAAAAGGGTGCCCGATACAAAGAAGGTTCCTCCTGCCTCAGACATAATTCGTGGTTTTTCATGCATTTTTACCTAAGATATTTCAACTTCCAATGTATTTACTGGGGTGCAACCCCACGGTGAGTCAAGGAGCACTGGCATGATCCCCAGTATTTCCCTCAGAAACAACACATCAGGCAGAGCTGACAGTTCTACTCAAATAAAATGTAGTTACAGTGTTTGTGCCATGAGTTCAACAGCCTTAAATGCAGTCTAGAAACCCAACTGCAATCTACACTAATTGAGTTCCAAACAGCTAACACTGAAAAGGGCATCAATAGCCCAGCCCAGCTGCGTCAACCCTACTGCAGTAGGCGTAACTCTCCCTGTGACTTGAACAGGAACACACTTCTCACTTCTGTGCTTAGTTGTGTTGTTTCAACCCAGTGACATGTCCCACCTGCCCTAGCTTTAGCCCCAATCTACTCTGCCTCCTCCCTTATTTTTCTTAAAAACCCTATGAAAGTTTAAAATGCTTACTTTGACCTCTTACACATTATAAAACACAAACTGGATCGATCTCTGTGGTGAAGTGTGCGACCTGCAAAGCCTATCACTCTAATGATATTATTATAACAATTGCAGATGAGTTACCGTCCATAACAATCACTATGCCCGATCCTTTATCCAGGATGTCAGCAACAACTGCTTCACATCTTAATTCTCCTAAAATTAAAGATAAATAATAACATGATAAATAATTAAGACATGAAGGAATTCACCACGGTTTCCACTTACTTCAGCAAAGCTTAAAAAATTATGGTTTTAAATATTTTCCCCTAACTTTACACTAAAAAAGTATAATTGTTTATACAAAACATAAAATACAGAACATATAAATCACTAAACTTAATAATTACTAACTTTCTAATGTAAAATTGTGAGACATTAACATTTCCCTCAGAAACAACACATCAGGCATTTCTGATGTAATTTTTTAATAATCCTTTCCAATGACAGTGACACCTCTTGCAAGGTCCAACTGGCCTCTCAATCCTGGGTAAGCACAACTCCACTTCCTCCATTCCTTCGAAACCTCTATGGCTTCTGCGAAACACTTCCTAAATTTCCTTCTCCAAACTTTTGAGTCCTCATTTAACTGGTTAAGCTCAGCCGGTAACAAAACAAAAGGAAACACAAAAGATAAAAACCAACGTGGTGGCGTTGGGGGGTGGGGGGGTACGACACCACAAGACTTGTGGAAGGAAGCAGCTGGGAAGGGTGGAAGAAGGAGGGAGTGAGGGTTACCAGGAAGTATTGTTTACAAGTATGAAACTGCCAAGGAAAAAAGTCAGTTATTTGAGACCTGCTTTTCTCTTTCCTCCACAACTGGACTAACTCCCAGCCCCAACCACACCACTTGAACCCACAGGCAGCAAATCCATGTTAATCCTTGAATGTACAGAGACAGGTACGTTTCTAACTTCATCAGAAGTTCAAGGTTATCTTCTGCTAAGGAAAAAACTGAAGGTCACCCTGGGACATGACAGGCCTTATCTCAAAAAAGGACGGATAGATGGACAGAGGGGACAAACAGAGGGATGGATGGGAGGAACAGATGGACAGATGGAATGAACACATGGTTGGACAGATAGACAGACAGATAAGCTTTGGTGAATATCCAAAGTATTACCGAGAAAAGAAAAAAGTTGTTAGATAGGTTTAGTTTTCTTCTCTTCCAAGGGAATAGGGAAAAATTACAAAAGCTACATCTTTCAACATTGTTTGTTTATGCAAATTAATCTTAAGATAAACAACCACAGAAACCATAACTGATACACACTCATAATGGTACATATGTCACTACAGACAAACTGATAGTACTAAATAATTTTACTGTTAGTGGAAGACAATTAGAGATCAGTATAAGTACTGGTTAACTTTATCTACTCTCCGGTTACATGGATGCTTCTGACATCTTGTTGGGTTGGGCTATGCTAGTTTAACACAATAAATTGGCTTGGGAGGTTAATCAGAAAATTAAAGCATAGTATTAGGCAATTAGTTCACATGAACTCACCTGATCGAGGAAGCGGTTTATACAACTCCAAGTATTGCTCCCCATGAAGAACCTACGTTACAACAAATGCAATCTTATTAGCAAACTTTCTTGTCCCAGTGTCTACCCGTGGGTACTGCTAAGCACAGATGACATTTTACTATCCACACACCACGTCAGTATTCATCCTGTGTCATCTATCTCAGTAAGGCGTTTACTTCTTAATCATGCAATGTAGAAACAAACAGATCTTTTGGAGGAGAAAAGATAAATCTGTGTCCTTCTAATCCAGGGATCATTACTGACTCTACTGATTTACCAATGGAGCCACTCAATCGGGTTCTGTGTCAAGGACTTATAATAGTGCCTAGATTATATTGGGCATTCAGTAAGTATCCACTCAGTAAAAATGAACCAATGAGCCTGGGCTGGTAGCTTCAAGTCACAAAAACCAAGCAGAGATGACTCAACTAAAACACATAGATAAACCTTACAAGCATATCCAAAGGCAAAATGAGCAACATTCCCTCTGTGTGTCTCAGAGTACAACCAAGCACACTGCAAGGAAAAGCAATGTGAGCTCAGCACAGCAGAGCATCACATGCAAGTAAACCTGAGGGGAGTCTCCGCATCCAAGTGCCTGCACCACTACAGCAGGACAGCTCTCCAGGCTTCCCACATCCAAGCGCCTGCACCTACTAGAGCAGGACAGCTTTCTAGGCTTCCCCCAAACACAGAAGGAAGAGAGTGGAGCTGGAGTGAGTGCCTTCCTCACTGTGCCACGCTGCCTTGAAATCCAAAGCTAGGAAAGCTGAGAAGCAGACTTCCAGATGGCTCTCAGAGAAGGTGAACATCTAACCTGATTCAGCGTATAACATGGGAGAGCGATTAAGAAAGCAAAGTGACCAGCCCAGGTTTCCGGTCTTTTATCACGCTGCCCTGGGGCCTGTTTGTGCTAGAGATCCTTCCCCCAGGAAATTAGAGGGTGTTCTCCTTCATCACTGTTGTGAAGTGAAATCTGCCTATCCACTCTATGGATGAAGAACCCAAAGCCTAGAGCAGCTACTTACAATTACAGTAGTAAGTAAACGGCAGAGAGAGGACTAACATTATTCCAGGATTGCAGGCCTATATATAAGTATTTTCTTCTTAGAATTTTAAATTAACTCTCCCCTCTTTTATTCATGAAAAGAAAAATCAAAATATATACTAAATCATTATTCCTAAGCCAACCACCAAGGTCAATTTTAGTTGAACAGAGATAGTTTATATAATCTTCATATATACATAAGTGTATATGTATGCATCCATATTATGTATAAATTGTATGGATGTAATGTTTAATAATAATATAGTATGAGATATTTATCAATAACATTTAAAGAAGCAGTACAAATAAAAGTTTCTTAGTAGGCATACCTTTGAAAAATTGATTGACAGCCCAGGAATCTCTGCTAGGCCTCCATTCATCATGGACTTCTGAGCAATAATAACGCCAAAAGTGGGCAAACAGGAGAAGTCAGCACTTCCTTCATACACAAACTTCAAATCCTCCGGATTCTTGACAGAAGCTCCTACGCCAAGGGCATACATAATACTCTCCAGTTCCGAATATGAAGAGGAGAAGGAAGGAAGCTTATGGCCAATAGCAGCAGCCTAAGAGAAAAACAGGAAAACTATGGCACTCCACATTAGCATCCATGGCCCCGACTTCAGATCATAGCTATAAGGTAGCAATACTCTCAGGCTCAAAATCAGATTTCTAACTAAAACCCACAGCTTCCTGGGTCACAAAATACCAGATCAATCTGTAATAGATGATTTCTTTCTCATCTACTACATTTCTTTTTTTCCTTTCAACGAAAATAGATTTTTTTCCTCACATAATATACTCTGATTAGTTTCCTCTCCCTCTACTCCTCCCAGTTCCTCCCACCTCCCCTCATCTGATCCACCCCTTTTGTTTCTTGTTAGAATATTGGCTTCTACAAAATAATAATAAAGTAAAATATAATATAATAAAATAAAACAAAAACTAACACATGAACTAGGACAAAACAAACAGAAGGAAAAGCCCAAGAAACAGACACAGAGACGCACTTATTTACACACTCAGGAATACCATAAAAACACTAACATGGAAGTCATAATATCTATGTGAAGGACCTATAGGCTAAAAAGGAGAAATACATATACATACATATATAATAAAAAAATTAGCTTTCTTATATTAGTTTTATATATAATAAAAATAAAACTATATATTACATAAATTATACATATATCTATTTATACATATTTATATTTCCTGACCTGACATTACATCCAGTGAACAGTAAACTGACAAATATCTCAGAGAGAGAGCTAGAACCCTCCTCATATTCTGTCCCTCACACAATGAAGCATCTGGCTAAGAACCATGTCAATATTTTGTAATACAGTTTATCAATGCTTTCCCTTAAAAGATCTTGCCTAGTGAACAAAATGAAAAAATGGAAAAGAACCATTAAAATAAAGATCCTTTCCCAAAAACTTATAAAAATTATGATTTAAAGAGGGTTACTAATGTCCAAGAAAAAAGACACTTGTCAAACTGAAGGAAAACAGCAAAAAAGAAAGTTATGTTTTAATGTTCAGCTTGTATGTGTTCATTCTATCTACATTTAGGGCATAGTTTACAGTAAGCCACTTATTTACTTTTTCAATTAATGTCTTAAAGAATAATTTTGTTAAAAAGTTTCTGAATTATTGAACACTAGATCCCAAGTTGTGGCTGACTGACAGAAGCACCACACATGAACATCTTTCATCAGCAGTCGAGGTAACGGCTTTCTCTCTCTTCCATCCACTATCTCCCTGGGTTGCTTTTCAAATAGCAAGGAGGATGTCGGCTAGTGATGTGGGATGTCCTTATGTATATATGTGTTGTTTTTATCGGCAATGGCTTAGCAAAGTAAAGCCAGGCAGGAAATCAGAACAGAGATACATAGAGAGAGTAGGTGTGTTCAGAAAGATGCCATGTAGCTGCCCAAGAAGCAAGAGGTAACAAACCATGACCCTTGTGGTAAAATATAAAATAATAATGGAAATGGGCTAATTTAAGATGTAAGAACTAGCTGGAAATACGTCTAAGCTACTGGCTAAGCAGACTTGTAATTAATATAGTTACTGTGTGATTATTCAGGCCTGGGTGGCCGGGAAACAAAAGAGCAGTCTCCTGCTACAAAGTGGCACCATCGCCGTACAACTATACCCACATAAAAACTGAGAAATCTTGGGAAAGAATTCTAGACACAAAAGAACAGAGTTAAGCACAGCTTGTTGGTAGCCACATTTTTTCAGACAGGCTCTGTTTGCTGGCCACAGCAGAGGTGCTGCTTCTTTAAGAAAAGGCTTCCTGGCTCGTGCTGGTGGCACAAACAGCTTCCAAAAGGCTCTGGATCTACAGGGAGGTACTGCTATGAAGCACTTAAATGGGGTCAGTGAGCAACGTGGTACTGGTTGCTTAATAGCAATATAGACCTGCTGCGTCCCTGGTATTGGGGCCGTGAGAAAGACTTGCAGAGGCAGTGAACACACCTCCGCCATGTTGGACTGGACAAAGTAAGCAGGCAGGGCCACACAGTTGGTCCTAGCCACATGCTTAGAATCAAAAAAAAAAAAAAAAGTGTTCCTGGTCAGAAAATGATTACAGAGATACACAGTAAAGACAGACTCATATGAATAAGACTGCTGAATGAGTCACAGTGTTGAATAAATGTACACAGGCTTGGGAGAGAAAAGAAAGACTATAGACAGTTCTAAAAAATAGATTAAAAAATAAAACAAAGTTTTTAAGGAGACAGCAAAAGTAATATAAACACTGGTCAAGCAGTGTTGTAATTAATATAGTTTCTGTGTGATTATTTGAGTCTGGGAAGCTGGAACATGAAAGAGCAGTCTCCTACAATAAACTAGCTAATACATCAACTGGACAACTAACTTAATTCATCTCAACCCCAAAGAAAGACTATCAAAAATTACATGCGAAACTATACTCCTGAAAACAGAGAAAAGCTTCCAGCTCCTATACTTATCACACAGAAACACCCAGGACAGAAGCTGAGCTGATACCTTCCACTCTCCTATCCCAGCTCATTCACCAAGAAGAGCTTTGGGAAACAATATTCAAATCCCCTCCTCTCCTCTCAAGACAGACTTCCATCAAAGCAAAAAGCTTGGTCAAGCCCAGAAAAATCTCAGAGGAAAGGTGGAAAAGACAAAAAGAGTTAATCTGGACAGCTTTAGGACTGACTTCAAACCACATGCTCATGTGGTCATCATGAATTCCTTATGTGTTAAACTTAGTCTTATTCCAAAAAATAATAAACGGTTTCTGAGGACACACAACTGATTTTCTCCATGACAAATGACAGAGTGACCATCTCCAAAAGAAAGGCTAAAAGGAGAAAGGGGGAGGATGAGTCTGTAGGTGGCTTCAGGCATTTCCCCTACTTACAAATCCTGATGTGGCAGCAGATACCGCATGACTTGTGTGGTTTTGTGAGATTCCTTCTGAATCTACTTTATGTAAAACTTCAAGTATGCCACTCGTTGATTCTACAATAAAAAAGATAAGAAAAGATAGAGTTTTGCTGTAAAATCTGAATAAAGAAAACTGCAATATGCAAGAAAATACCCACAATCCCTTTCCACGGATGCTCCCATTCCAGTGGATGGCCCCACACCTATGATACTGAACTAAATGGGTACTAAAACAACAACAACAAAAAGAGGATATGAAGTGAGCACAGAAGGTGGATATGGGAGCAGCTAGAGGTTGGTGTGGGGTGTATATAATCAAACCACATTGTACACATATATGAACTTTTCAAAAAATTAATTTAAAATATGTTTTTAAAAGGACTCCACATGAACTGGATTGTACTCGGTGGTACAGTGCCTGCCAAGCATGTCCAAGATCCTGGGTTCTACCCTCAGCTCCACAAAAAATAAATACATGGAAAATGGTCTCTGCCTCAAAGGAACTTCACATGCAGTTAGAAAGTCATACATCTGAAACAAAAGCAGGAAGAAGAGTTACGTTAGATGTTCGCACGGTAGGTCAGCTAACAGAAGAATATCTGGGACTACCCTGCTGAGCATTTGGGGTCTGAATTTTTCTAAAGAAGTCCTAAAATTAGGTATAGGTGACAAAAGGAGGCGGGGGTGGGAGAAAGAGAGAATAGCAAAGACGATGAGCTGAACCAATGCCACTCCTATAACTAAAGGAGAGAGCTAAGCCTAAGCAAAAGAACCAGAACTTCTAGGGCAACAGAGAAAACTGCATCAGATTACAAAAGTGGCCAAAGGCTGGAGAGATGGCTCTGAGTTCAGTTCCCAGCACCCACGTGAGGAGTTCACAACCTAGAATGCCAGCTCCACGACATCTGATGCCCTCTTCTCAGCTCTAAAGGCACCTGCACTAATGTACACACACGCACACACACTTAAAAATATATGTAAAAATTAAAAAGAGCATATGGCAAGAAAATGGAAGACTCCAAAGCCAACCACCATCTGGGAAGAAAGTACATGAAGCACAAATAAGTACACACCCACAGCCATCCATCTACCAGAAACACACCAACCAAACACACAGGCCTAAGAAGCACTGAACAAACTGCCTATGAAGACTTCTAGCACCTAGTGGAGCAGAAACCACGTATGTTCCCAACACCTAAGTATCTGCTTCGGCACAGTCAAAACAGATGAACTGCGTACGGAAAAGACAACTTGTCGCCTCTCCTTCCTGGCCAAGAAGACCAAAGAACTTGGGACTGTACCTTGAATGGTCCGCGGATTGCTGGCATTGCTGAAGTCACAGATCTTCTCCCAGTTGTCCCTCACTGCCTCGGGAGTCATGGGCTGATTCCTCTGCCTAACAGTGGCTCCGAGGGTCCGCTCCCAGCGCACTAGTTATGGAAACAAAATTAAGACACTGCACATAGCTTGAAGGACACAACATAAGACGCTTGAGAGCCATCTTCAAGAAAAAGGAAAATCCTAAAGGAAAGTCATGCTGGCTTCTGACGAGCTCTAACAAAACCCTTAGAAGATATTTTTCTTTAAAGGCCCGTTAGCAGAAATGTCAGGTTTTTAGAGAAAGATCTGCAGCTGAAGGACAGAGGGACACAGATAGGCACAAAGCATAAGAACAAAAATGGATGAAGATGCTGTAGTAAGACCTACCGCTTTGCATGCTAAGTTAAATAGCACAAAATTAAATTTAAATTTAAAAAAAAAAAGAAATATCTGAAACTGAAGAGAAATTTCTCAAGTCCAAATGGATCAAAGACCTCAATATCAGTCCGAACACACTGAACCTGATAGAAGAGAAAGTGGGAAGTACCCTACAACAGATGGGCACAGGAGATCGCTTCTTAAGTATAACCCCAGCAGCACAGACACTAAGGACAACATTGAATAAATGGGACCTACTAAAGCTGAGAAGCTTCTGTAAAGCAAAGGACACTGTCACTAAGACAAAAAGGCAACCTACTGACTGGGAGAAGATCTTCACCAACCCCGTAACAGACAAAGGTCTGATCTCCAAAATATATAGAGAACTCAAGAAACTAGACTCTAAAATGCTAATTAACCCAATTAAAAAATGGGGCACTGAACTGAACAGAGAATTCTCAAAAGAAGAAGTTCAAATGGCCAAAAGACACCTAAGGTCATGCTCAACCTCATTAGCAATCAGGGAAATGCAAATCAAAACAACTTTGAGATATCATCTCACACCTGTCAGAATGGCTAAAATCAAAAGCACCGATGATAGCCTTTGCTGGAGAGGCTGTGGAGGAAGGGGTACCCTCATCCATTGCTGGTGGGAATGCAATCTTGTGCAACCACTTTGGAAATCAGTGTTTCGGTTTCTCAGGAAATTCGGGATCAACCTACCCCTGGACCCAGCAATACCACTCTTGGGAATATACCCAAGAGATGCCCTATCATATGACAAAAACATTTGTTCAACTATGTTCATAGCAGCATTATTTGTAATAGCCAGAACCTGGAAACAACCTAGATGCCCTTCAATGGAAGAATGGATGAAGAAAGTGTGGAATATATACACATTAGAGTATTATGCTGCAGTAAAAAACAATGACTTCTCGAATTTTGCATGCAAATGGATGGAAATAGAAAACACTATCCTGAGCGAGGTAACCCAGACCCAAAAAGACGAACATGGGAGAAATTTCTCTAATTCTGTCAGGAACTGCTAATAGCATTGTCTCCGGTTGAACCTGGAGACGCAGTTCCACACAGTCACACCGACGGCAGATCACTTAGCACAAGACACTCCACTTTCCTTGTTTGTGGGTGAAGACTGGCAAGACAAGGCCTGCTGCTGCTGCACACTGAGAACCAGAGTGACAGCAAACAGGTTCCAGCTACAGATCCTGGACTCCACAGCTACCAACAACTCCCCTCCAACCATGCTTGGCTCGCCCTCCATTCCCACAGCCTCACCAGAACCTTGCAGGGTCACAAGAAGTCCTACTGCTCCTGAGTTCTCTTGAGAAATTTAACACTGTTTTCTGTTTTAAACATTCCATAGCAGTAACTAACTACTATAACATTTGAACATGATGGTGGACACCGGTGACCACTCAATGTACAACATCTTAAAAGAAAGAAAACGACATCAGTTTCTAGAGTTTTTCCCTCTGTAAAAAGGGTCCATATGTAGTGTAGCTGTTACTGCAACCCTTACCTTGCTGTTTTAAATGTTATTTAAATGCTGTTAAGATAACCAAATGCTTAAGAAATATAAGTTACTTTATGGTTAACTTGATGGAAGTTATTAATGCATATATATACACATACATACCTATATGTAGATATTTAGATATACTCTATAATATGTGAAAGTGTCCTTCATTGATATCAATCTTCTAAATAATTCTATGATTAATTATGATATCAGCAAACAAGTAAAAGCAAGCTGAGATTCTGAATTTTCCACTCTTTGGTTTTGTTTTGCTTTGTTTTTCAAGACAATGTTTCTCCATGTAGCCCTGGCTATCCTGGAACTTACTCTGTAGACCAGATCCACCTGCCTCTGCCTCCCAAGTGCTGGGGAAAGGAGTGCGCCATCATGCCCAGCAAGTGTTCACATTTTTTAACACTATAAAGCAACTACTACATTTGAAACTTAGAAGGTTTAAGAAAGAAAATATCAAGGGTGAAGCCAAATGAATTTCCTGTGGGGGAAACAATTCCCACACATCAGCTACAGCTTCTGTCCCTGAAAGCTGTCCCCTGAGCTCTTACTTGCTCCTGACATCTTCCATTCTAAAAAGAAGAGAATTACATGAGAGAATTGGAAGATCTGTTTGTCCATCTAGAACAAGCTCCTCCCACCTTTCAGACAGGCCAAATCACTGTTCTGATGAAACAGCAGGAAGCATGTGTGATGATGTCAACAAAAAGGAACTACAGTATCTGAAGAGAGTAAGGTAAACCCAGTGCTACCTATAGGGATAGCAGACAGGTCCTTAAAAGCACAAGAGGCTGGCAGAATAATTCCCATGTTTTAGTACCTTAGCTGGAACAGTATTCTAGTCTGAGTATAAACAGGTTATAAAATGAAAAAAGAATTATCACAAGCAAAAACACAACAGAGACTTACATTTTCCAATCCAGCCTGCTCCAACCTAACAAAAAGAAGGAAAAAAATATCATCTAATATAAATCATTAAGAGACTGTTTTGATTATGATTAGTACTAGGATGCTAGATGACAATGATAGCTCTGCACAAACCCCCGGCTCCATCAAAGCAGAAGCCTGCAGCAAGCAATGCTGTGGGTGGGGATGCAAGAGGCTGAGATAAGGCGAGGGACCACATTCTAATTTCTGTATTATATTAGAAGTCATTCCAGTGAACCTTAAGGGGGACAAGTATCTGATTAAAGAAACTCATACCTTCACACACTACTATTGGCCAGAACTTACTGGAATTTCTCACACATAACAGAAAAAAACACATTAGTAGCAGACACCTTAATGGAGCTAGATCCAACATTAAGACTTCTCATCACCTTTTGCCTTTGCTATGTATGGTGATTTGAATAGGTATGAGTCCCATAGACTCATGTGTTTGAATTCTTGACCCATAGGGAGTGGCACCATTAGGAGGTGTGACCTTGTTTGTGGAAGTATGTTATTGTAGGTGTGGGTTTTGAGGTCCTTTTTTTTTTTTTTTTTTTTTTTTAAGATTTGTTCATTAAGTATATAGTGTTCTGCCTGAGGGCCAGAAGAGGGCACCAGATCTCATGGTTGTGAGCCACCATGTGATTGCTGGGAATTGAAATCAGGACCTCTGGAAAAGCAACCAGTGAGTGCTCTTATCCTCTGAGCCATCTCTCCAGTCCCACGGTTTGAAGTCTTATATGCTCAAGCTACACTCAGTGTGGCACACAGTCTTCTTTTGCTGCCTGAAGATCAAGATGTACATCAGCTTTCTCTCCAGCACCATGTCTGCCTGTATGCTGCCAGGTTTTCTGCCATGATGATAATGGACTGAACCTCTGAAACTGTAAACCAGCCCCAATTATATGTTTTCCTTTATCAGAGTTGCCATGGTCATGGTGTCTCTTCACAGCAGTAGAAACCCTAACTAGGATAATATGCTCACACCTTTTATAATATATCCAATTAATAGTGGATTGATCAGCTTCAGTTTTGACCACAGGCAAAGGCAATGGATGGGGAATTGGAGAAATAGACAAATTTTCAAGAAGGCAACTTAAAACTTTCAAACATCAGCCTTTCAATGAACAATCCTCAAACTTTCTGTCACTGGTTACTTAAAAGCATGCCAGCACAAAGCACTCTTCTGACTGATCCAAAGCTTTAAGGTAAACAATATGGCAAGATATTTCCTCCTAAACATTCATTCTAAATTTGGAACCACATGGAATCACTTAAGGTGACATCAAAATAAAAGCCAACATAACAAAAGATGGTTATTTTTCTCTGCTAAGACAGAACATATTTCCTGCTCAAGGTTCAAGTTATTCTGGGCAAAACACAGTTTCCATGGTCCGCCTCAGCAAACACTATGAGCCCTTCTCAGAACAGCTGGATCTTTGCTCTTTCTCTGTTGGCCTGACTTGCTGCGCTTGCCAAGTGTACTTCATTTCCGAACTTCTATATCATTAGAATCTTACTAAGTCTTTCCTCTGGTTGCCCTTTAGATATTTGGAAGGTGCTCTAGGGTAAGCTTTTCTAACTTCAGACCACCTAATCTGACTTGAGCAATTTGGTAACATCATCACCTTTAGCCATATTGTGAGTGAAATAACAAACTACAGGGGCCAAAATATCTGCACTAGCTGAACCAATCTCATCTCTCACCAGCAACTCCAGGAATCCATCAGATCTGAGCAAAGAATACCTTCAAGTTTAAACTCAGATTATTTCATATATTTCCTACTATATTTTTCAATCGTATACATCAAACCTTACTCATTAAAAAAAAAAGTCCGCACTTAATAAAAGAAAGTAACAACATAAATTTTTATATGCATACATGATCTCAGTCATATGATTACAGAGATGAAGATTGATATAAAATATCCCATCTGGGGGGCTGGAGAGATGGCTCGGTGGTTAAGAGCACTGCCTGCTCTTCCAGAGGTCCTGAGTTCAATTCCCAGCAACCACATGGTGGCTCACAACCATCTGTAATGAGATCTGGCGCCCTCCTCTGGCATGCGGGCATACACACAGACAGAATGTTGTATACATAATAAATAAATAAATCTTTAAAAAAAAAATATCCCATCTGAAAGAACAGTCTATGTAAAATGTACATCAAATAGAAGCCTGGAAGGAGATATTGGAAAATTCATAGCAGTTCTCAGGATAGTAATAATGCATGGTTTTTATTCTCTCCTATTCACATTCTTATGTATTTAAGATTTCCGCACAGATGATAAATTATTTTGTGTAGTTAATAATAATGTAATTATAAGGAAATAAGTAATATTTTGATTCCTAGCTAGGTAGAAAGAGGTCAGATCAAATTTCAAATTTTAAGTGGCTCAATATCATTAAATTTTTCTATTCTGTAAAATTAAGAGTGCAAAGTTCCTTCTCCATCTAATTTCTGTAATTTACACTTAGTTGGTATAATTAGAAAGATGGATGTATATAACTGCACTCAAATATATGAGACCTTTTCTCCTTAATTCATTCATCAGCTTTTAATTCAAATGAAATTGACTAATAATATATTAGTTCAAACCGAGGCAGGTTCTTTTGCTCCTAAGAAGCAATTTAATTCTATAGTCTATATACTATGGGTTCATTACTGTTGGGGTAAAGGGAGGTCTAATATACAATGCCTTGGCTAAAATAAGTAGATCAAACACAAATGGATATAAAAGTATGTAAATTAGCTGGGTCTGGTGGTGAACACCTGTCTACCTGAGCAGCTGGGACAGGAAGAGCTCAAGTTCAAGGTCAGCCTGGGGTAAGTACTAACGTAACAGTCAGCCCAGGTGAGACCCTGTCTAAAAATAAAAATATAAACATAAGAGAGCTGAGATGCTGACCGAGCCCTTGCCTTCTACAAAGCTCTAAATCCAATGTGCAGTAGCACAAACGGTTCCAACAAATGGTGGACTGTGCATCATTTTTATTGTGACAAAATCCACGGAGAGCTACAGAATAGGGAAAACTAGAAGAGCTTACTGCTGAACTCTAAATAAACAAGCTGTATTGACTGCTCTGTTACACTCAAACATCATTTATAACTAAATTGGAGGAAGGAAACACTAGGCTCTCATGCCAAGGGTTTTAAATGGTCTGCGGTTTTCACAAAGACCCCAAGAAGACTAAACTCTGCAGGGTTAATTTACACCACAACCCTGCGAGCCAGCCAGTGCTAGGCCAATGTTCAAATTCTGGCCTAGCTGACTCTAAACATCTGCTTTATCATTTATCATTCGTCTTCTTAAATCAATGAGATTTTCTATATTTTACTAAACACATCAAATCAGCCACATTGCAACTAGGAAAAAATATTAAAAATGAACAGCTTTGAAAAAGAGTTTGTAATGATAATGTTATTTTCTAAAACAATGGATCCACACTTGCTCGTGTAAAACAAGGTCTTGCTATGTAGTTCCAGTAGAACACAAACTCGTATCCTCCTACCTTGGCCTCCAGAGTGCTGGATAACAGAGTAATAGTACATACCACCTTTCCCAGCTTGACACTTGTTCCTTAACAACACATACACAATATGTGACAAGCCAAGTGTTACAACTACAACAGAGTTTTTTCTGGATGTAAGCATTTGGGAAATACTAATATACAGTCTTTTTAAATTTTAATTACATAAACGAGGCTTTAGAAGAAATACAAAGTTTCACAGTACCTCAAATAAGCCACCATTTTCCTCACAGCTCTCATGGCAAAGCCAAAGGACCAGAGGGGCCACATAATCTGGCTTCAGGGCTTCAACAATGTCTGAAATAAATACAAAAACATCAATAAGCAAGAGTACAAACAGGTTTCATACATCATTTTACTTTCTGAAAATATTATATATAAATAATCAGACTTTTAAAACAAATATGATAAAATTTTACGTAGATAATTCATCTAAGTTTAAAAGCTTTTAGAGATTTTTCTTCCCAACTGAGAAAAACCTAACATACTCTCAAGTTTCTCCAATCACAGGCATAATGTGTGCCTTTCAACAGGCAAGCACTGTTGATAAAAATAAAACAAAAATGGACAATCTTAGGTACCACTCACTCTCAAAGGAGATCAAAGGGTTACAGACTAGAAAGGAAGAAGTCAACCATTTGCTATTTGCACATGATATGAGAGTATATATAAGGGACCCCAAAAATTCTACAAGGGAACTCCTATAGCTGATAAACACCTTTAGTGAAGTGACTGGATACAAGATTAACAAACACACACAAGAAAAATTAGTAGCCCTCCTATATGCAAATGATAAACAGGCTGAGAAATCAGAAAAACAATGCCCTTCATAATAGCTACAGATAATATAAAATATTTTGGTGTAACTTTAACCTGTATGACAAAAACTTCAAGTCTTTGAAGAAAGAAATTGGACAAGACATCAGAAGATGGAAAGATCTCCCAAGCTCAAGATCAGTAGGGTTAACAGTAAAAATGGCCATCCTACAAAAAGCAATCTACAAATTCAACACAATCCCAATTAAAATTCCAACACAATTCTTTAAAAACTTTAAAAGAACAATACTCAAATTCACATGGAAAAATCAAAAAACCCAAGATAGCTAAAACAATCCTGTACAATGAAGGAACTTCCAGAGGTATCACCATCCCAGATTTCAAGCTTTACTACAAGGCTATAATAATAAAAACCTCACAGTACTGGCATAAAAACAATTGGGTGGATCAATGGAATCAAATTGAAGACTCAGACGTAAATCTACACACCTATGGACACCTGATTTTTGACAAAGAAGTCAAATTTATACAGGAGAATGAAAGAAAGCATCTTCATCACTTCCCAGCCTTTTGGCTAAGATCAAGTGAAGAAAACATTTTCAACAAATGGTGCTGGCATTACTGGATGTCGGCATGTGGAAGAATACAAATAGATCCATACCCATCACCCTGCACAAAACTTAAGCCCAAATGGATCAAAGACCTCAACATAAATCCAGATACACTGAACCCCACAGAAGAGAAAGTGGGAAAAATCCTTGAAGGCATTGGAATAGGAGACAATTTCCTGAACAGAACACCAACAGTGCAGATACCAAGATGGACAATTAATAAATGGGACCTCATGAAACTGAAAAGCTTCTGTAAGGGAAAGAACATTGTCAATAGGACAAAACAGCAGCCTACAGAATGGAAAAAGATCTTCACTATCCCCATATCTGTCAGAGAGCTGATCTCCAAAAAATGTAAAGAACTGGAGAAACTAGACATCAACAAATCAAATAATCCAATTTTAAAAATGGGGTATAGATCTAAACAGAAAATTCTCAACAGAAGAATCCCAAATGGCTAAAAAAAATGTTTAAAGAAATGTTTTAACATTTAAAGGAATGTTCAGCATCCTTAGCAATCGGGGAAATGCAAATCAAAACAACTCTGAGGTTCCTTCTTATACCTATCAGAATGGCAAAGATCAAAATTACAAGTGACAGCTCATGCTGGAGAGGATATGGAGCAAAGGGAACACTCCTCCATTGATGGGAGGAGTGCAAGTTTGTATAGCCACTTGAAAATCAATATGGTGGTTTTTCAGAAAATTGAGAACCGATCTACCTCAAGACCCAGCTAGGACCGGGTCTGAAAGAGCATGTAATCAAACCGGTCTCTCTGATTGTGGCTGACAATGGGGGCTGACTGAGAAGCCATTGATAAAGGGACTGGGACTTGTTTTTACGGCATGTTCTGGCTTCTTGGGACCCTAGTCTATATGGATGCACAGCTCCCCAAGCCTGGATGTAGGGGGGAGGGCCTTGGACTTCCCACAGGGCAGGGTTCCCTGCCCTCTCTCAAGCAGGGTGGGAGAGGGAGGAGGGGGTGGGGGGCGGGAGGGAATTGGGAGGGGGGAAGGAAGTGTAAATAATTAAATGGAAAAATAAAAAAAAATAAAAATAAAAAGACCCAGCTATACCATTCTTGGGCATATACCCAAATAATGCTTAATTATACCACAGGGCACTTAATTCACTATGTTCATAGAGGTGTTTTTCATAACAGCCAGACAAAGAAACAACCTAGATGTCTCTCAACTGAAGAATGGATAAAGAAAATATGGTGTATTTACACAATGGAGTATTACTCAGCTCTTAAAAACAACGGCATCGTGAAATTTGAAGGCAAATGGATAGAACTAGAAAAAATTCATCCTGAGTGAGGTAACCCAGACCCAGAAAGACAAACATGGTGTGTACTTACTTATAAGTAGATATTAGCTGTAAAGGATAAGCAAGCTACAATCCAAAGAACAAGAGAAGCTAGGTAACAAGGGGGCTCAAGGGGGACACTCAGATCTCCCTGGAAAGGGGAAACAGAAGAGATTTCGTGGTGGACTGGGGGCAGGCAGGGATAGGAACATGAGGGATCAGGTGGGAGTGGGGTAGGGGAGAGTACAGAAAGAGTTGAATAGAAAGGGGGGTCATTCCGGGGTACAATGGAAACTCCCAGGAACATACAAGGGTGATCCCAGCTAGGACTCTTAGTAACAAGGGATACACAGCCTAAACTGGCCACCTCCTGTGATCAGGCAAGACTGCCAATGGAAGGACTGGGACACCAACCCAGTCACATAACCTTTGACATATAGTCTGTCCTGACTATGGGATTTGCAGGGATAAGGGTGACACAGAGGTTGTGGAATGTCTAATCAATGACTGGTCCAGCCTGAAACCCACACCATGTGAGTGAACCCACCCTTGACACTACCTGGAGAGCCAGGATCCAAGAAGCTAGACGGCCCAGAGACCCAGGATGGAAGCAAACATGACTATAAAAAAAATGTCAGTTTAATGATGCCTAATGGTATTCTGCCATAGTCATAGATTGGTGACTAGCTCAATAGTCATCAGAGAGCTTTCATCCAGTAACTGATGGATACAGATGCAGAGACCCACAGTCAAACACTAGGCTGAGTTCAGGGAATCCTGAAGAGAGGGAGGAAGGATTGTATAAGCCAGAGGAGTCAAGGACATTACAGGAAACCCCACAGAATCAACTAACCTGGGCTCATAGTAGCCCACAAGGACTGAACAACAACAGAGAGCTTGCATGGGACTGACCCTCCGCATGTAGGTAACAGTAGTGTAGCTTGGTCTCCTTGTGGGACTCCTAGTATTGGGAGCAGGGGCTATCTCTGACTCTGAATAATATACTATACAGCCCACAGGACCATTTATTGAAATATTTAGTATTGGAAAAAAAAAGCTTCCAACCTAAATGCCAATGAAATCACCCTTCAAAAGCAAAAGAATAAGATTAAGGAATAGGAGGCAAGATATACATGGTAGAAGACATACTAGCAAAACACATGTGACAAAGGATTTGTTTCCAAAATACACAAATACTTAAAACTCAAGAAAGGAATCAACTCAATCTAAAAATGGAGGCATAAAAATTCACGAGGCTGAGCCGGGCGGTGGTGGCGCACGCCTTTAATCCCAGCACTCGGGAGGCAGAGGCAGGCAGATCTCTGTGAGTTCAAGGCCAGCCTGGACTACAAGAGCTAGTTCCAGGACAGGAACCAAAAAGCTACGGAGAAACCCTGTCTCGGGAAAAAAAAAAAAATTCACGAGGCTGAAAAAAGATTTCAAGTGTGAAGCCAGGTTAGGCTACAAAACAAGATCCTATCTGGTGACCTTAGTTCAATTCACAGATCCACGTCAAGGTGGGATAAGAAAATTAATGCCTCTAAATATTAATATGATTTGCAAACATTCATGTCCCTATATGGTCCCAAGTATTTGAAGATGAGATCATAAAAAATAATTTAAGTAGTATCTATTGTTTGCACAGCATTTGAATATATAATGATTTGACCATACAGAAACTAGTGCAAAATTTGATATTGGAAGGACTATTAACACTGAGAAGCTGTGAAAAAAATTAACTTGAAGATATTCAGATGTTTTAAGAATAAAAAAAAAAAAAAGACATTGTCTAGCTGGGCGGTGGTGGCACAAACCTTTAATCCCAGCACTCAAGAGGCAGAGGCAGATGGATCTCTGTGAGTTTGAGCAGCCTGATCTACAAAGTAAGTTCCAGAACAGAAAAACCCTGTCTTTAACCAAAAAAAAAAAAAAAACAGTGAACCAATGCCTCAGTTATCCTCTGACCTCCACGTGCATCACGTAACATCTGCCCACTGCCCACATGCAGACACCATGGGCATACACAATAATAATCAACCAAAAATAGATACTTCTTAAAGGAAATAAATGCAAAACATAGGAAAATGCCCAGCATCACATGTCATCACGGGGTCTCAAATTAAAATAGCAATGCCATATGTCTGGCTAACTATTAAAAAGACTAAAATTCAATTTTGATTTGCCAAATGCTGGCACAAGGGCTCTGAGTCAGCAGCGGAGGGGATGCAAATGAAATGGTCACTGTGAGGACCATTTCTTACAAGGTATCCGATGATCACATTTCTATTTTCTCAAAAACTGAAAGTTTATATCCATACAAACTTACATGTGAATTTTTATATGTAACTATCTTCTAAGGGTTTCTATTACTGGGACAAAACAACATGACCAAAAGCAATTTGGGGAGAAAGGGCTTTATTTCATCCTCAAAGGAATTCAGGGCAGGAACCCTGAGGCAGTCACTGATACAGAGGCCACAAAGGAGTCCTCCTTACTGGCTTGTTCCCCATGGCTTGTTCAACCTGCTTCCTTATGCCTCCAAGACAACCTGCCCAGGGGTGACACCACCCACCAAGGAAATGTGCCCACCAATATCATTAATCAAGAACTAAACAATTAATCATTAATCAACAACTGCCCTACAAACAGTCTGGTAGGGGCATTTTCACAACTGAGTTTCCGTCTTCCCAAATGATTCTAGCCTGTGTCAAGTTAACACAAAAACTACTTAGCGGGGCAGGAGAGATGGCTCAGAGGTTAAGAGCACTGACTGCTCTTCCAGATATCCTGAGCTCAATTCCCAGCAACCACATGGTGGCTCACAATCATCCGTAATGAGATTTGGTGCCATCTTCTGGCCTGCAGGCATACATACAGACAGTACGCTGTATAATTAATAAATAAATCTAAAAAAAAGGAGGAGGAGGAGGAGGAAGAAAAAAGAAGATGATGACGACCACCTAGGACAGTAGCTTTATTCACAATTAACAAAAAACAGAAGTAACCAAGATGCCCTGATCTGAAAGGAATTACATACTATAGTACTCTCATACCATGGAGTATGTTCAAACAATACATGAGTTTCAACACCCCTCCCCCAGAGGCATCCAGAAGGAAAAGGAAAGGAATAAGAAAGGCACCAGTGAGATCTGTATGCTCCTGTAAAAGTGGACACATGAGGGTATATATTACAGCTGTATATGACAAAGTGGATCCTAATGCAACTACAAACCTTGGTAAAAAACAATAAATCAGTATCGGCTCATCAATTATAACAAGACACCACAGGCAATATCAGGAAACCATGAAAGGAGACATACATGAGAACTCTGAACACACTGCCCAGTTTTCCTATAAAGCAAAACTACTCTAAAAATAAAGCATGCTACATTTCATATTTGTGCTATGCATTTCCTCTTATAGTTTATATATTATATGTAAGTAAGCTGTTACTACAAATAATTGCATTCTAATTATTATAAAACATTAAGAGTGTTATTACACTGTCTACAAAAATATATATATATGTCCATCTAACAATGCAGAGACAAAGGAGGAAGGTTCATTTCTACGAGGAAATTAATGGTCACTTTTCATACTTTCTGCTGTACTCTAAATTTTTCAACAGTGGTCATAGATTACACAAAATGCTTTCGAAATTGGAAATTTTCTTTAAGTATTCAGAAAATCGGCTCCTTCTGCCAAGCTTACTGCACACCCGTGTGACCCAAGTGCAGACCCTGAGCACACTCACCTTCGGGCATCACGGTCTGTGTCATCCGGGACCCCGCATTGGGGGCAATGGTGTTACAGTGAATGTTGCTCTTCCTGCCTTCAATTGCCAGAGTGTTGCAGAGGCCCAGAATGCCCAGCTTTGCGGCACTATAATTTGCTTGGCCAAAGTTGCCATATATGCCAGAAGCTGAGGAAGTCATGATGATCCTAAAAGAAAGCAACCCCTCAGCATCATCTCTCCCGTGGTTTGCTAACACTGACACCCGACCTCATTCCTGATGCTGTGGAGTCTGTCAAAGGCAACTCTACAAACCATCCTTTACTTCTCGCAGTAGTTACAGTACTGTTGATATAAATGCGGTATTTCAAAACTCAACTACAGGATTTAAGTGCATAGAAAGGATCTCTGGTCAGAGCCAAGTGAATTTAAATATAGCAATGTTTATATATTATCTCTGAAAAACAAAAATATTTACAAATATAAATTAACAACATTAAATTAAAATTTTAGCAAGAAATAATACACTTGTAATTCTCATCACTTGTCTGCTCAGTTTCTGAATAATTCTAAATGCCATCTCATAACCTAACCTACCCTCACTCTACTTAGAACATATAAAATAAATCACACCATTTACTTTCAGAACTGTCAAGATCATGATAAAACAGAAGTCCCAGAAAAAAATCAGCATTAATACCAACTGCTCCTACAAGTGTCTGAAGCCTAAATTGCAGGGCTGAGCCTGATACCAGAGTAAACAGTACAAATGGACCCACATCAAATTATACTTAAGCAGGAATACACGGGAGTCCTGTTGCCAAGCAGTTCAAAGTCTAACCCATGGTGTGCTAGCACAGAAGAAATGGCAACTCATCTCTGTCTAACTGGTTACTGGGCACAACAAATAACATTGTGGTTAAGAGCAAATCTTAACCACTAAGTGTCTGCACTGCTTTCTGAAGTTGTTGTGTGCAGCTTCCTACAAAACTAAGCATCTTTCCTCTTGGAAGGAAACGCTTTAAGTCCCATGATGATTACGGAGGTGAAATAACGGGATGTTCTGAGGGGAGGTGAAAACATTCCATGCTGCCATGATGCTGGGAAGCTCATTAAGTAAACTACTCAATGACTTCAGGAAGTCCCTGAAACCAACGGGTTTCACTAACCTTTCCCTCCCCAAGGGTATAAAAGTAGTAAAGACAGTTGCTAAAAGACACTCTCAACCTAGCTGAGCTGTCTGGAAGAGGCTCAAATCCACTGAGACACCTGGAATGTCACTCCCAACCTGTTGAATGTCCTGCAGGCTGTTCAGTGAGCTCCCAAAATCCAGCTTTTGTGAGCTGTCACCATGCTAAGGTGTTAATTTGGTGACATAGCTGTCTTTGAGTCATTTATGCTCCTGTTAGTGGCCCATCATCCATACTCCTTATTTCGTTTTGTTTTGCCAAGCTGAACTCTGGTGGTTTCTGTACTTCTGGTCTATTGTTGGCTCTCTATCTGGGATGAATAGACATTGATTCACAATTCATATCCCCAAAAGTAGTGTCACACAACAAAAGTGATAAATGTATTAAAACTAAAAAGCACATGGTAAAAGAAAAACACAGACCTAGCGAGTGTGCACTGTCCAGCACTTTAGAGCCTGCACGTGTGTGAGAATACTTGCCCCAGGACCAGACAACTGTTTAAGAGTACTTGGTGCAAACATCTCCAGTCCTCTCTGGTGACTTCAGATAACTCTACCTTCCATATTTCTGTTTCTTCATATGATCCCACGCTGCCCGGGTCACTTGGAAGGAGCCCCGCAAATGAACTCTATGAATTATATCTAAAACAGAAATTATTTTCTATATATTTTGTCAAAAGTTAAGTATGCCTTAGAATGAGCTTATATAAACTTATTAGACTTGTACACACTTACACAAACATATCATTTTACATCCAGCATTCATAGGCACCGGCTGTCATATCCAGATAACCACTTTGCTTTTGTCAAAATTAGACAACCAATCAGTAATTCATACCCATACCTATGAACTTTTCCTATAACTTATAAAATTATTGTAATCCTTGTATATATCTAAGCATAATGCTATACTTAATTAATGACCATTCAAGATAAAAATTTGTTACTATAACCTGCATGGGCAGGGAGACAGTTCAGTTGGTTTTTTTTTTTACATCTCGGGCTGAATGTGTACCAGGCAATACAAACTTACCAAAGCAAATTCTGACCACCCTCCCTTAAGTAAGCACATGCAGGGATTCAGCTCAGCTGGCAAAGTGTTGTCATATATGCAGGAGACCCTGAGTGAGAGTCCCAGAAGCCATGGGAGAAGTTAGGCATGGTGGTAAATGTGTGTAGTTCCAGTGGAGGGAGGTGAAGAAGGTCCTGGGCCTTCCTACCCAGCCAGTCTAGCCTAACGATGCGCTCCAGACCAATGAGAGGCCCTGGCTCAAAGGAGGTAGGTGGCATTTCTGAAGATGATAATCCAGCATTGTCTCTGGCATATAAATGCCACAAATTCACATGAACTAATATACATGCATTAAAAGCAAATATCTAAATAAATAATACCCATGAATTTTACATATATAACTTGTACAAGAAATAACAAAACATAGTTAGACCACACTGCTCATCGTCAGGGAATATTTATAAAATACTCACTGTTATCTCTATTTTTGTCATGATTTTCAAATGAGTTAGAGAGGTCTACTTTCAATGACTTAAATCCAGTGAACCAACCATTTGGGAACACTTTAGAGAAACAACTATAGATTGAGTGTTGTCTTGGTTTTGACCATTCTTACCTATTTGGGTTCACTCTGGAACCCCAAAAAATGTTTTTATACAAATACAGATGAAAGGGAAGGTAAATGCAAAACCAAGACTAGAAAAGGGGGTGACGGGTTGGGGGACTGAGTAGGGTAGAATTTCTTCAGTTAGACGGCAAAGCCCCACATGCTAGCCAATCTTCTCTTTCTCAGCTTTCCTTTCCAAACTGTCCCAAGGAAAAGGGACTAAAAGCTTTCCTTTGCTTAATTCTCGGTCACAAGGACACCATCCATGCCTCTTCTAAAAGTTCAAGGGCCAGAATCTGAACTCTTAGCAATGATGGGATCACCCCAGCTTAACTGCTAAGCCAGCCACTGTCCCATCACCGATTTGTTTACCTGTGATGGCTGATGAAAACAACCACAAACAGGAACAGAAGAAAAATAAACTACAAATGTGATTTCATCATTGTATCAACTCAACCTCGGCAACATGGGGAAGGAAAATGAAAAATATTTCCTATTTATTAGAAACTTCAGATAAGGGCTGGAGAGTTGGCTCAGAGGTTAAGAGCATTGCCTGCTCTTCCAAAGGTCCTGAGTTCAATTCCCAGCAACCACATGGTGGCTCACAACCATCTGTAATGAGGTCTGTGCCCTCTTCTGGACTGCAGGCATATACACAGACAGAACATTGTATACATAATAAATAAATAAATAAATAAATATTTAAAAAAATGGGCTGGAGAGATGGCTCAGTGGTTAAGAGCATTGCCTGCTCTTCCAAGGGTCCTGAGTTCAATTCCCAGCAACCACATGGTGACTCACAACCATCTATGAGGTCTGGTGCCCTCTTCTGGCCTGCAGACATACACACGACAGAATACTGTATACATAATAAATAAATAAATAAATAAATAAATAAATATTTAAAAAAAAAAAGAAACTTCAGATAAGCGTGTAGGTTTTGTTCTACTCTCCTAACATCTTTGATTTTAATTTGTAGTGCCCTGGGCTCTTCTAAATCCTGCTCTACTCCTGGGGGGCAAGAGGACA
>NW_026067946.1:5238103-5253427 GCF_014885135.2 Alexandromys fortis
AAAAAAAAACAAAAAAAAAGGAATCCTCCCCCCTTAAAAAAAAAAAAAGAGAGAAGAAAAAAAAAAGAAACCACTGAAGTCAGAAACTAACATTCTATTTGATGTCTTCATAAGTTCACTATCCAATGCAAGGAAACCACTGGAATCCTTGGCTGTCCCCATCCTCTGCCTTCACACTCTCTGGTTTCTGTCCCTGTCAAATAGCACCTGACCAAGGCTCTTATGATTCGACCTAACCAAACTAGAACAAGAAGTGTGTTAAACTCAACAAGAGAGGGGCACACTCAAGTGACAAAAGGAACTGTCATCCAGACTGAAAACACAGTTTCCTTTCCCTTTAGCGATCCATTCATTTCAGTGAGAATGTGGGGGCTAAACCAGGAGGAGGTTCTAGAGAGGAAGGGCCAAGAGTACACTTCTAAGATAAAGAGCCTGATTGTGCTGGGTAGTTTTATGTCAACTTGACACTAAATCTGAGAGATGGGAGCCTCAATTAAGAAAATGCCTCCCAAGATGAGTGGTGGTGGCATTTGCCTTTAATCCCAGCACTCGGGAGGCAGCGGCAGGTGGATCTCTGTGAGCTCAAGGCCAGCCTGGTCTACAAGAGCTAGTTCCAAAACAGGCTCCAAAGCTACAGAGAAACCCTGTCTCAAGAAACCAAAAAGGAAGGAAGGAAGGAAGGAGGGAGGGAGGGAGGGAGGGAGAGAGAGAGAGAGAGAGAGAGAGAGAGAGAGAGAGAGAGAGAGAGAGAGAAGAAAGCAAATGCTTCCCAAGATCTGGCTATAAGCAAGCCTGTGGGGCATTTCCTTAATTAGTGATTAATGGCCCACTGTAGGTGGTGCCATCCCTGGGCCTGGGTTCTATAAGAAAAGAGGCTAAGCAAGCCATGGGGAGCAAGTGAATAAGTAGAGTTCCTCCATGGCTCCTGCATCTTCTCCTGCCTCCAGGTTCCTGACCTGTTTGAGTTCCTGTCTTGACTTCCTTTGATGATGGCTGGTGATATGGAAATGTAAGCCACATAAATCCTTTCCTCTCCAACTTGCTTTTTGTTCACAGTGTTCACCACAGTAATAGAAACCCTAAGACACTTATATATATTTCTTCTAAATTTAAATGCTATCAAATCTTACGAACAATTATTAAAACGAATGCACCATTTATTTTAAAAAATACTGACTTATCTCAAAAAAGTATTTAAGATTTAATTGAATTATGATTAAAAAGGGCAAAGATTTTATGCTCATAAAACTTTTTAATCATTTAAGGTGCAAAAAATAAAAAAGCTAAACATATATATATTATTATATACCTCACCTCTTATGAAATAAAACAGGTTAAACAAATAAAATATTTGAATTATAAGACAAACCCAAAAATGTAATTAGCAAGAGAGATTTGTTTGTTAAAGAAATGTCAAGCCGGGCGGTGGTGGCGCACACCTTTAATCCCAGCACTCGGGAGGCAGAGGCAGGCGGATCTCTGTGAGTTCGAGGCCAGCCTGGTCTACAAAGGGAGTTCCAGGACAGGCTCCAAAGCTACAGAGAAACCCTGTCTCAAAAAACCAAAAAAAAAAAAAAAAAAAAAAGAAATGTCAATTCAAAAATATTGTATTGGGAAGCTAGGAAATGCTTTATAAGGCCATGTACCAGCTAGCTTTCATTGTCAATTCACCCACCCTATAAGCACCTGGAAGATTGTCTACATTGAGTGCGCCTATGGGCAAGTCTGTGGAAGACTATCTAATTAAACTAATTGAAATGTGAAGACCTGGCCCACTACAGGTGGCACCATTCCTTAGGCAGGGTTTTCTGAACTGTGCATGGGAAATCAAGCTCAGCCCAAGCAAGCAAGGAGCATGCACTCACTCACTTCCCCGCTGCCAACCACTGCCACCACGCCTGGTATTTAAGCCCTGTCTTGACTTCTCACGGTGATGGGCTGTAGCCAAGGCCTACAAGTCAAAATAAATCCCTTTCTCCCCTAAGTTGTTTTTCCTGGCAGTTTTTAACCATCACAACAGAAATGGAACTTATAGAAACCACACAAGCCAGGAAAGCTCACCTATTCTGCCGAAAGCATCCAGTGCTGTCTTCACGAGCTTCTCTCCTTCTTCAACCGAATCTGAGAAGAACAACGAGGACAAAACATCAATAGTTTTCCCACAAATCACTTTCTGTGGCTCAGGAAGTACGGCTAATACTATCACCAAACAGAATTAAACTCAAAAAAGGCACAAGCAATCAACACAGAGTCTAATATTACCAAAGAAATGTTTATGCCAGACAGTTCATTAACCAGCAAAATCGGGGTAGACTGGATGAATAAAAGATGCTTGCAAGAACTATAGCAATACTGCCCAATAAGACTGCTTATGGAAAACGGGAGGCAGCTGATCCAGCAAAGGCTGCTCACCACTTAGCACAGTAGACCGAGAAGCCTTTAAAAGAGTGCTAAGAAGAACAAAAGACGATGCCGTGGAGATATGCGAGATCTTTAGTTTAAACCAACCTGTAAGAACACAGCAATCTAAGTACCACAACCACTGATAAAATTACCTACATTAAAAGTTTAGAGATTTCTCACATACGATATAAAGTATGTTCTTGAAAGGCTTGGTAGATAGGTACTCTAGTTTCATAGTTACAGGGTAGTGCTGAGTTGCGTCTCAGAGATGACTAGCGTGAGCATGTTCATCAGCAGAAGGAAAGCTGAGAGGACACACTTGTCACATACCATTGCTGGGACAGTCTATGCCCGTCACATACCGTAACTGGCCACTGCCTTCCCACCTCTCCTTCTTACTTCTTCCACGACTTTGTCTGCGGCTGAGGAGCCTTTACCGACTCCCTTGAAGTCTCCGCCTAAGTCATTCACTGCAATGCAAAAACAAGCAAACAGTTCATTTTTCACATCTTCAAGTACATCAGATATAAAATCCAAATTATCGGTGTATCTCTTCAATCATCTGCCCACTTCCCCAGCTACCAAGTACAAGGTAAATGTGTGTGATTAAAAGAGGCCTCCTGGCTGGGATGCAGCTGTGCTGTGTGGTGCTCACCTCACGTGGGCAAGCCCAGATTCATCTCCAGCACCAAGAAAACAAAGTTTCCAACACAGATACGAACAGCAAATACTTAAACCCGGGCTCCGATCAGGAATTCTTTACTTTCACTATGTTTTTCCTCTTTGGGAATGGAAAGGGATATGACAACCCCTTTTGAGAAAAAATAAATAAATAAATAAAGGGGGGGATGAGTGAGGAAGGGGTGTGAAAAAAATCACTTCAGGAGTAAATATACAAGAAAACACTGCAGAGGTTTCAGGAAGCTTTAGAACAAACAAAGAAGTGGGCCTTGGAGTTTCTGACTCCCTGAAAGTTAAGTGAATAACAGAAGTTTTAGCATAAGTACTTATCCAGGCCAAAGTAACCGAGTACTAGGGACAGATGACAAACTCAACTACAAAGAATTAAACATAACATGCAAGCACTAATGATACGTACAGATCAACGCCAAGTAACCTAGAAAAGCAGAATTTAAGAAAAATATTTGGAGCATTTGGAGTAGATGGCTCCTGGAAGGGGGCTGTGGGGAAGGACTTGGTTTTCTTTAAAGGGCTGGCCACTGGGAGTCTGGCCATGCTCCATTGGGTATAGGGCCAATCCAAACTGGACTTTTCTTTTTCTCCTCCTCCTCTCCTTCTGGGAAAGGAGGTCACAAGGGAGGGTGGGAGGTCTGACCTGGGAGGGCTTGGGAAGCGAGTGTGATCAGGGTGCATGATGTGAAATTCCCAAATCATCAGGAAAAATACGATGTTTGCTGGGGGCAGAAAAGTATCTGTGGTGAAGACTGCATTGTGAACGTCATGTCTTTATGGCTGTCACATGATTTCAGCACAACCTAATACAGTACTAATTACCATGGTGTGAGGTTACATTCTACAATTATGTTTGCCAATATTGAGGGGTTTTTTTTTCTGAAGGAAAACATCCTTTTTAACTGAAGTGAGGTGATAAACGGAGGAGAGAGGGAAAAAAAAAGCAAACACCTAGCACACGAAAAACCGCCACAATAAATATGTTTTCAGTTCTTTTTTTCTTTTCTAAAAGAATGAGTTTTCCAAATTTAGGCAGGGATGTTTTCCTAATCTAGTAATATTACCAGTCTTGTTGAAAATGAAAACTCTCTGTAAAGACACAAATAATAAACAAACTTACACTGCCCTCGAGACATGGAAAGAGGGGTGATTATTCAAAATCTGAATTCTATTAATTGTTCATTTCCATGCAATTATTCAAATGACAGAAAAAACTACTTAAAAACAATCAAAATTTAGAGACAGGCAAGAGTTTTGATGACTCTTTTTAAATTAATTTTACATTTTTAATTAAAATATAATTACATTACTTCCCCTTTCCTTTCTTCCTTCTTTAAAAAATAAAATAAAATATCACAAGAACTTCTAAGACCAGATTGACAAATACAGCGTTTCAGAGTAATGAAACACTGCCCCCAAGTGGAGAAGTTAGAAAGTGCAATCAGACACAAACACTGAAGGTTGGATAATGCAGAGAAAAAGGACACTTTGCTAAAAGTACTGGAACAGTTAGTTACTCAATAGATCGCCACATTAGAAAACTAAACTATCAAATTTGCTCCGTTACCAGGTCTGAATCCTGCGACCTAGAAACACCCTATTCAAGTGCTGAATGGCTGGGAAAGCAATAATTTACAAGTTTATTTGTAATCAAATATGAAGAGCGTTGTCGGTACCCAAGCAATGTAGCAAGGCTGCCACTCCAATGCATGGTCAAAGTTCCAGATGCAATAGTAATACAGCAAGCAGTTTATATTTATGTAGGTCTCCCATCCTTTAACAGTTATAAACTGAGGCATTTAAGGTTCACAGTTCTTTAAAACTTCACAATAACTACTCCTGTGTTCAGTGATTAAAACAGTGTACACCGTATCTCAGACTAGTATAAGCAAAGGTTAGTCTAGAACCAGAACTTCTTGTTGTGCTCCTCAGTCACACCCAAGCTACTTGACCATAAAAAGAAGAATCATTTCTACTGAGAAAATCAAGCACGTTCACTTGAGGAAGACACAGAGAAAGGCTAAAACAGCCACTCCCCTCAGGTCAATGGCCTGCGCGGGTAGATCATGATAGCAGAGGATAGCATCCTCAGCTGGATCAACAACAAGTTTCTACAGTGTGATATGTTTGTCAGTTCTCCCTTTAAAAACCCCTTTCAGGAGCCCGGGTCCCAGCATGTGCTTGTAATCCTCACACACGGGAAACAGGAAAGAGGACCAACAGCTTCAGAGATGTCCTTCGCAACGCAGTTAATTCTAGACTAGCCTGGCTGCGGCAGATCCTATCTATAAAAAAAAAAAAAAAAAAAAAAAAGCCGGGCGGTGGTGGCGCACGCCTTTAATCCCAGCACTCGGGAGGCAGAGGCAGGTGGATCTCTGTGAGTTCGAGGCCAGCCTGGTCTACAAGAGCTAGTTCCAGGACAGGCTCCAAAGGCACAGAGAAACCCTGTCTCGAAAAACCAAAAAATAAAAAAAAAGAGTGAAGGCAAGACGATTAGGGGTTCAAGGGCAGACTAAGTAACCTGACAACAATACCTGTTTCAAAAGAGAGAAAAGAAAAATTAGCAAGGTATTACATATGTGTTGTGTATGTTATACATGTGTGTGTGATTTTTTTTTACATTCGAGAAAAACAGCTTCTACAAGGCATAGCCAGTAGTTGCTGAGGACCTTGCTGAGCTTCATCTAAAGCTACATAGCTGCCAGGGAACCGAGGGAAATCGGGGCTGGCTATCATATTGTTTCCAAAGTCTGATAGAAAGACAGTCCTGTGTCTTGGCTCAGGAAGAATCTTTTCTAGAATGGCTACAAATGTCTCTGAATGCATGAAGGGCTCAGAAGTGAAGAGCCACTCAGAAAGCAAAATCCTGAACTAGCTATCTGACTTGACCCTTGCTACTTGTGCTACTCAGAACAAACACTGCAGGCTAGGGAGCTACTAAACAGGATTCCCACCACCACCACCACCAGCAGCAGCAGTTCTAGTGACTAGAATGGCCAAGCCTCAAACTTATAGAGGACTGTTCTCTGTGGGGTTCCCTGCAGACTTTAGAGCAGGCAGGGAAAAAACTTCAGAGGAAGGTAAGAATGAACTCAGCTGGATTTTATTGTAACTGAGCTGGACCAGGACTTCTGAGAGTCTGGTCCAGATCATTTTCCTTTGGCCATACAATTTTGGAGAAAAGGTATTCGGATAACGATTAGTTCAGCCCCATGGGTACAGCAAAGCGTGCATTGAAGCTCTTCGCAAAATACATGTGGCTTCATCTGTAAGATGGCTACCTGCTGAAGTAGAGACAATGCTCTAAGTAAGGGTCTAGGGAGAACGACTGAGGTAAACACAATGCCTGTGGGAGTCATGACTGGCCTGGCCCTAAGATAACACTTAGGCTATAGTAAAGTACAAATGACATCTCTCATAAGGATGGGGTATAGGGCCTAAAGGCCTAAATCTCAAGATTTAGGGAGAATGGGCCTGGGATTAATAAAAACATAAATTCTGGGAGGTCCAGGTAGACCCTGCCTCATCAGACAGCAACAAGCACCAGTGGTAAATGCACCACCCCTGGCATTCCAGGGGAGCAGCTCCACACCTCATTCCACTGGAGAAGCAAACTGTGGGTGTAACTTCCCTGGCTCCTCTGGCACTTACCTGTGTGCACAAGGCCTTTCTGCCCCCTACAGTTCTCTATTTCCTTAATGGGGCCAGATGGGAAGAAGCCTGAGGCCTGAGGCCTACGACAAGAGGACTGGATGTCCGAGGGAGAGTTTCTGCAACCCTAGTCCCTTTAGATGTCCTCTCATCAGCGAGAACACAGCCTTTCTGACTTAATCCTCATCAAAGAGCCACACCTCGGCACAGCTGGGACTCAGTTTCAAGACCATCAGTCAAGCTTTAGCAATCCCTGTGATGGATTTGCCTCACCCAGGAGGCCAGCATTTCCTTAAAGGAGAAGGAAACTGGAAAAGAAAGATGAAGACCGATCCTTGGATCTCTTTTCCTGTTCATCTGTACCCAGTGCCTAATCAGCCCTGGCTTTAAATAGTACCTACACAGGGGCGACGCTCAGATCACATATCAGAGGAGGAGCAGCAGAGCAGCACCAGCTGACCTAATACTAAATCTAACATTCTGTTTTGTTTAGGAACTGAACTGTCAGAGACCGAGAGTGGATTTGTAATGGAGACTGGTCACTCAAGAGAATAAAGAGTTGAAGGCTATCCTTGACCAGTGATTGAATTCCAGGCCAGCCTGGGCTACATGTGGCAGTGAGAGAGAGAGAGAGAAAATAAAGAAAGGAAATAAGTTTTTCAACATAGACCTGGCCTCCATCTCCGAATGCTGCTCCCACTGCCTACTGCAAATCGAACAGAGATGTCTGCTGCCCGCCAGTCTGCTCCTCCGCCATTCTCCCCTGACTTGGGAAATGGACACATTTAGTTTTTTCAGATGCTCAACTCAAAAACCTAGAATCATCCTTAACTTTCCTTCCCCTTACATTGCACACATAACCATTCAACAAACCCCACCCTACCTACGATCAGAATACACCCAGAGTTCAACCTCCATTCCGACCATCCTTTCTAGACCACTAACACTTCCTGCATGGATTTATGGCATGCTTTTCATTACCAAAACCAATTTCCTAAAGCAAGCTATTTAGGTAGAAACAAGAGATTTAGGGGCTAGGGCTATTGCTTGATTAGCACAATGCTTGCTAGCATGCACAAAGCCCTGGGTTCTAGAGTACCTGTACCACAAACACCAGGCAAGAAGCCACACGTCTGTAATTTCAGCGTGTGGGAGTGGAGGCAGGAAGATCAGTGCAAGATCTTTGTTAACCTATGGGGTTCAAGGTCAGCCTGAGCCAAGTGGGAGATCTTGTCTCCAAGAAGGGAAAGAGATCCAGAGCTTGGGCTATAGCTCAGTCAGTAAATTACTTGCCTTGCAAGCATGAAGCCCTGAGTTTGATCCCCAGAATCCACAAAAAAGAACTGCGGATGGTGGTGCACTCAATCCCAGGGCTGGGGAAGCAGAGCCGGGAGGACAGCTGGAGCTTGCTAGCTAGGTAGCCTAACCAAGTGCTCTCCAAGCCCATAAGAACCAGCTCCTGATGAGTGGTACCTGAGGTTCACCTGTATGCACAGGGGAGGGAGGGAGGAGGGAGATATGCAACAGAGTTAACACCACATGACAATAGGTGGAACCCGCATTTCTCCCGCTCCCTGGCTCTTCTCTTTCCTCACAAAGTCAACAGATTTTATGAAGGCAGTGCACAGAAGGTTGGTTCACTGAAACCTAATCTCCTCCAAAGGTCCCACCTCAAAAACATCGAAACATCACTGTGAGACCAGACCTCACCATCTTACACACACACACACACACACACACACACACACAAAACCAACTGGGACTAAATTTTAGCACATGAAGCCTTGGAGAACACCCAAATCCTGTGCAGTGAATTACTGTAATAGGTTCTGGCTAGTCTCCTTGCTTATACTTGTTTATTTTCATTTTAAAAAAATTACAAAGTATATGCAAAACAACCAACCCATGTGCCCAGTCATCCTGCCCCTCCATTTCCTTTCCACTCTTGATCTAGTCCAAGATGAGCACCCAGAACAAAGCATTAGTCCCCTAACCAGGTCACTCGTGCTGCTGCTCCACGCCCACTCTGCAACCTTTCATCATTCGAGTCAGGTCAGAAGCCAACCGCTCTGTGTGTCCAGCCTCACACTAACTCTATGCTCTTGTCTCTGGCTTTTACTCCCTTCAGTGGCCCCACCAAGTCCAGCCACACTGACCCCCCTTGCTAACTTTAAAACACACCAAACCTGCCCCCAGCCTCAAGAGTATAATTTCAGAGCAGAGGAGATCGCTGGATGGCTAAGACCACACTGCCTATTCTTCCACAGGACCCAAGTTTGATTCCCAGCACCCATACATGTCAAGTTCCAGAACCCTCTGCAGCTGCAGTCCCTGAGGATAAGGTACACACATGGTGAATGAAACAGAAGCAGACAGAACACCCATAACACATATGATGAATGATTTTTCAATAAAGAGTGTGATTTTACTTTATCACTGTTAGAAAAGAAACACTCAGGATGCTTGCCTTACCCACCGCTCTCCGAACTTTTTCTCATCAACACAAGAACCAAGACCGCTGCTGTGGTGGTAGAGGCTGGAGGAAGACAAGGCCTCCCAATACCACCAAGGAAGTAAGATCTCAACTCAAGCTGGTGACAGGCTCATGTGGTGCCATGCCTGACGGCCCGAGTTTAATCCCTTAGATCCACCAGCATGGGGAAGGAGAGAACCAGCTCCTGAAGGCTGTTCTCAGACTTCCACACATGCACCACAGAACACACACATGCACACACTTTGACTTTTTAAAATTAATTCTTTTACAAGATTTCATGTTGAGTTATGAATTCAGTACAGCTCAGACACACAATGTGTACTTGATACTGAGGTGTAACTAACTCAGTGTTCCTATATCTTCTATGAAGGCCTTAAATTTTTCATACAAGTTACTCAGTTAATACTACAGATTGGGAAAGTAGGCACAAAGGGTTCGCAACTAAGCAGTAGATGGAGATTTCACCTGGTTTCAAGGTCAATCAGTGGATTTGCCTCGCGGACTGACTTTCCGTCTGTCGGGTCGCACAAGGGTGGGAACACTCTGACTGCAGCCCGCAGGGATTTAAGCTGTGGTTTAGCCACGGCTGTGTAAGTACAGCACAGAAAGAAGTCATGCCCATCTTAGTTCACAAGACTGTAGCTTGACTTGTCCACGATGCTACTTCCTCAGTTCAAGAGAACAAAACTCTCTGACTTGTCAACTGCAGTTCCTGCTAGAAGCCCTAACTCTGTCTTTTATGTTCATGCTCTCCAGTTAAAGCATAACTCAGAGACCTGGGTGCCGCTATCTCCTGCTCAGTTCCCTTCACCTGCCTCAGACGTGTGCAAAGTTTTACTAAAATGTGCCGCTTATACAAAACCAAATATGGGCTGTTAGAGTGGCAATCCCGTGCACTGGATTACAGCTAACATGGGGTTGATAGAAGGTTTAGGACAAAGCTTATATCTTAGTCAAACCAAAAGAAAATCTTACGCACAAATTTAAATATTCCACAATACTTTATATTGTGGAATATAAAGCACAGCATTTGTATTGTCATGAAATTAGAACATATCTTAAATGATGCCCTCAGCTTCAGGCACGGCTCAAGGGTTTGGTCACGGAAGTAAGAGTGGAAGAACCACAGCACTTGTGAGGCAGGGTTTCTGGAGCCAACCACCACAGAGCTCCAGCATGTCTTAGGGTTTCTACTGCCGTGATGAAACACCGTAACCAAAAGCAAGAAGGGAGGGGAAGGCTTTATTTAGCTTACACTTTCACAACCAAGTTCATCATCAAAGAAGTCAGCACAGGAACTCACCCTGGAGGGAACCCGGAGGCAGGAGCTGATGCAGAGGCCATGGAGGAGTGCTCCTCATCATGGCTTGCTCAGTCTGCTTGGTTTTTCTTGTTGTTGTTGTTGTTGTTTGTTTGTTTTGTTTGTTTGTTTTCAAGACAGCATTTCTCTGTAGCTTTGGAGCCTGTCCTAGAACTCACTGTGTAGACCAGGCTGGCCTCAAACTCACAGAGATCCACCTGTCTCTGCCTCCTGAGCGCTAGAAAATGCCCTACAGCCAGGTCTTAGGAGACATTTTCTTAATTAAGGGTCCCTCCTGTCAGATGACTTTAGCTTCTGACAAGTACAAAACTATCTAGCACACATCCTTATGTCCCCTCTGAGTAAGAGCTGATCTGCCATCTGGGATCACAGTACAGGAACAGCTGAATGGTCATAGAAGGATGGAGTATCCAACTATTCGAACAAGTCACTCTGATGTAAAACTGTGAACTCATTATAATCTAGCATAAGATGATTTAGATAGGAGACAAGCTACTCTGTTTCTTTAGGTCTTACACTTCTTAGGTCCTCTGAGCCAATGACGGGATGTACGACAAGTCTTCCAAGAACAAGATAGCCTGAATCCTAACAATGAACCAAAAGGTTATCAGTGTACAATGCAACACGGCACTGATTAGGGAGGAACAAAATGCCTTGGTGACCCATGAAGTTTCCAGAAAAGTCACAGATGAGGAAAGGTGAGTGGACATCAGAAAGGAACACTGTATCGAGCTTGGTGTGCTGCTGTGCACCTGCAATCCCAGCATTTGGGAAGTTGAGGCAGAAAGACTGCAAGGTGAATACCAGCCAGGGTTAGTAACAAATTCCAGGACAGACTTGGCTAACTGTCTCAAAACTTATGTGTAGTGTGTGTGTGTGTGTCTCTCTGTCTGTCTGTCTGTAGTTTCACAAAAACTGAATCCTGCGTGTGTGTGTCTGTCTGTCGCTTCAAAAAGACTGAATCCTGCCAGTTAACACCTAACTAAAACCATCTTTCTGCCACATTTAGCAAATATTTTAATTCTGCTTCCTTGAACTTTCACTAGGACTTATCGCAATAGCACAATAACCCCCCCCCCCCATAGGCAATAAGAGAACAAACAGACATACTGTCCTTGTATATCTGGTCTCTTTTTTGAAATCCAATACTCATCGTCTGAACTTAACATATTCAACGGTTATAGGAAAGCAAGAACTGACACCCACGCTTACATCACTGTAGTTTATTTCCTCTAATACTCTGAGAGGGAGCCTGACTGTAGAACCCAAGTCTGTCTGCTGTGAAATTATTTATGAAATAAGATTTGTGATGTGGGGGTGGGTGATGTCTGTGCAATTCTGTGTGCTTGGTCTGTTGTTCTGGGGGTTTGGGGCAGATTGTTTGCTTGTTTATTTCTTAATTTTACCAAGGGCTTCTCCTTTAATCTCTTGTCAAGAGATGAGCTTCTACCTCAAAACGTAACAGTCATTGGGATGGCTCAGTGGTTAAGAGAACCAACTGCTCTTCCAGAGGTTCAATTCTCAGCACCCACATGGCAGCTAACAACTGTCTGTAACTCTAAGTAAGATCTGACACCATCACACAGGCATACATACAGGCAAAACACCAATGCACATAAAATAAAAATGAGTATTTTTTAAAAAAGTTGCAGCCCATGAGACTAAAGCCAAGAGTCAATGCTTATACCTCTTTATCAATTCTTTTAAATGAGAAAGTCTATAAAAGTACTTTACTTTAGAAAGTGAGTTAAGCCAGGCATGACGGTGAAAATGTGTAATCTCAGCAAGCCAGGGCTTAAAATAAATAAATAAATATGCAACCTTTAAAAAGAAAAAAAATTAGCCTTAACTAAAAAATTCTCTGACAGAAGTAAAAACTATGACGTTAAACCACAATTAATTATGCACTAGGCGGAAAAAGGCACCTGTGAAAACTGTGTTTTTGCTGGCAGCTACTAATTTAAAAGACAACTTACCAACCACAAACGCTCCTCTTTCTGCAAAAGCCAGGGCATAAGCTCGGCCCAGTCCTAATCAGAAACAAAACAAAGAGAAAAAAAGTTGCAAAATATTAGCATAATTATTTTAGTCCATGAAACTTGATCTCCATCTTAAAATAACAAGTCAGCAATTGGTTACAATAGCAGGCATCTTCGTTGGTCCTCTCAACCCTCTTTCTGACTGCAAAAGACAGAAAGTTGGAGCCGCTTTTGCTGGCCTACTTTCCCTATCATTCCCTAGCATCCTCCGCGGTTGCTCAATGCCAAGTGTGAACTGGAGACCATCACAGTGGATTTTCGTGAAATTTTAAAAGTAGAAATGACAGCCGGGCGGTGTTGGTGCATGCCTTTAACCCCAGCACTCTGGGAGGCTGTAAGTTCAAGGCGAGCCTGGTCTACAGAGTGAGTTCTAAGACAGGTTCCAAAGCTACACAGATAAAACCTGTCTAAGGAGAATGAGAGAGAGAGAAAAAAAAAAAAAAAAAACAAAGGTAGAAATGACACAGATACCATATTACCAGGGCTCCAGCAAGTGCTGCTTAAGAAGCTGCTTCTCCTGAACCATCCTCGTATTTAAAAAACCCGAGCCTGAAGAGGTAACTTCTTGATCTGGTCTCCTAATCCTTGGGAAGCGGCTTCCATTACTTCAGGTCCCTGATGTCCTAGGCTACTTAGACTATGACAGAAATCCAGCGACAGATCAAAGGGATGACTTCCAAAACCCCACTTCAAACGCAAATGCTTCTGATGAATTCTTTACTGTTCTAAAACATCCAGTGATTTCTATAACCTGTGCTAAACCTTGAATATCCAACTGCCAACTTCAAATCATTTTAACTCCAAATATGAGAGACTAGCAAGCAGAGACGAGCTTTGGGGAACCAACCAGCGAGAAGATACTTGTCTGGCTTAAACGTCTTTAACTTTTTTTTTTTTCAATTTTAGTTGCTAAGTGGAGAAGCTTAGCAGGAAATTTATATTTGGAGTAAACTGATAAATACATATACAAATGAACCAAAATGGATAAATTAATCAGACTTTTCCCAGTGTTGGTGGCAGACATGGGTAATGACAGCCCCTGGGAGATGGAGGGAGGAAGCTGAGGAGTTTAAAGCCAGCTTGGGCTGGATGAGACCCCCACCTCTTTAATAACAACTGGTGCAAAAGAGCCCCTTTACCTAAAAGGGTGAGAGATCAAAGGTTTAAGTAGATGCACTACACATGGAGGTTAGAGGCCACTCACTGTTGTGAAACTAATGGAGAAATTTCACTGCAAAACATGTCTACGTGGAGTTGTTTAATTTCCTGTCCTTTAAACTTGGCATTGCTTCGATTACAATTCTCCTAAACTGAACTACAAGACTGCAGCTTTTCCACCGCCTGACTCACTTCAGAAATGCCTTCGCTCTCAAGTTCTCCTCTCCTCTCCTCTCCCATTATCCCTGTATCATCCCTCGCCCTTTGCGACCTTTGCCACAATTCAGGTGAACTTTGATATGTGGCCCTCTCAAGAATCTGAATCACAAGACAGAGGAAAACAAACACTAAACGACCGACTATTCAAAGTCAAGGGGCTGGCATCTCAATCTCTTGGGAGGAAAGCCGGGCCCAAAAAGTCTTTTTAAGCCCATGTGTGACTTGACAGAGGCCTAAGCGTCCAAAGGCAGCAAAACTCACAGTCCAGGCCCACACACGAGAGAGGACGAACTTTTACCCAGTTGTGCACCCGGCTACACTGCTGACATCTCCCCTGGGAAAGCCGTGGGCCTGGGATGCTCCATCCCGGCTGGGGACTCCGGAGCACCTGCCTGCATGGTCAATGTCCCGGTGCACCCGGTGCCCCTATGTGCTCGGCCCACCCGGGTCCCCCTCGATCCACCACCAGCTCCGCATCCTGCAGCTGCACGCCGCAGCCCTGCCATAGGGACAGTGGGCCCGGCGCGAGGCTCACCTCCCCCGGCGCCGGTGACCAGGACCACACGCCCGTCGAACCTCAGCGGCAGAGCCATGAGTCTAGCCGGCACCAAGCACACACTGGCAGTGCACCCGGGTACGCTCGGTGTGATCAGGACAGCGGGCAAGGAGAGGAGGGGCGGGACACCAGCAAGTCACCCGCCAGTTTCAGGAAGCAGACGCCTGTTTCCAAGTGGGCCTGCGTGAGGACGGCTTGGCATCATGGGAAATGTAGTCCAATACGATTCCTCTTAGAAAATTCGTCCAAGAGCTTCGGCTTGGAAATTCTTTTAGAAGGGGGCGCCGCCAAGATCTGTGCGGCGAAATGGCTGATTCCGTTCTCTTCTTGCATATATCTCCCTATAGCTTCACAACGTGTTCTGAGTTCAGCCACTGACCTAGATAAATAGTACTTGACTTCCGTTCTGGGGAGGCTTTTTGACATAGCCTCTAAAAAATACAATTATCCTTCACAGCACTGATCAAGACTTCTCAGAGTTTACCCCCTGGATCTACTATACGAAAATCATTCTGAAACTATCAAAACGTAGAATCCTGCACCCCCACCACCACCCTCCCCAAACAAAGTGGGACCCCTCCCCCGAAAAAAAATGAATTGCAGCTAAATGATTTTAGGATTTACATGTTGGGAACACCCATGCAGTGTTTTTTAATTATTTAAATTAATTATTTATTTAATTTGTTTAATTAATTATTTAATTAATTAAATTAATTATTCAACAAATTTTTTTGGGTTATCCTTTTCTTTCTTTCTTTATTTATTTATTAAATATTTCAGTCTCTTCCCC
>NW_026067946.1:5255069-5258295 GCF_014885135.2 Alexandromys fortis
TGCTCATAGGTTTGTGGATTAAAGTCAGGGTCTTCTATACGGTTCCATTGGTCGACTTCTCTGTTTTTATGCCAATACCAAGCTGTTTTTAATACTGTAGCTCTGTAATAGAGTTTGAAGTCAGGGATGGTAATGCCTCCAGACGTTTCTTTATTGTATACGATTGTTTTGGCTATCCTGGGTTTTTTATTTTTCCATATAAAGTTGATTATTGTCTTCTCCAGATCTGTGAAGAATTTTGATGGGATTTTGATGAGGTATTCAACAAATATTGAAGAGCTAGATCTTAGAAACAAACTTACAGCTCGGCAAAAAAAAAAAATAGGCCAATGTCATTGATGATAGAGTTAGAGTGCTGGTTAACTTTGAATACCACTGCAACCTGACAGGACTTGGGAGAAAAGTGTGGACATGTGCTGACAGATGGTGGCAAAATAAAAGACCACTATGCACCCACGTGGGGAGGGGGGAAGAAAAGCCTTCCCAAGGAAACGAAGTATTTAACCTGAGGTGGGGAGAAGATTACAGGGAGGGGAGATACTAGCTAGGTTGGGGCAGGAAGAGAATGGAGCCACCAAACTGAAGAGAGCCGGTGAGATGAGATTTCAGTGTGTGCGTTTCCTGCACAAAATGGTCCTGAGCAGGGCTCCTCCAGACGGTGGTGAGAATCTGTTTATTTATAGAAAGGTCACTTTATCCTTCTAAGGAGGCTTGAGGAGAAGTGGACAAGAACACATAAAGGGCCAGGGAGGAGATAAAAGAGGGCAGAAGAGGAAACGTTGAAGAGGAAAATGTTGGATACATTTTGGACAGAGTGAAGAGATCTTTAGGGGCCGTTGGATGTGAGGGGAAAGCAACTGAAAGACATACCCTACCTTGACAAGCTGTGTTATGGTGGGTCCTTCATCGAAGCAAATAATGGGAAGAACCACTCCCGAATGAGAACACGGGCTCAGTTTTAGGCAGCTGCATTTGGGGAAAGGGGGTGAAGATTCTGGGGTAGGTGCCTAGCCAACAGCTTTAGTGCTGAGATCTGGCTATGGGGCTTCCTTGCTCCAGCAGAGCAAGAGAAGTCAATGCCAAAGTTCACGTCCCTTCGTCCCTTCTCTGGCAGCAGAGAGCCTAGCTCAGCCAGCACTTCCTTCTCTGGGCTCTGTCCAAATGTCCTTATCTCGTTTGACCCTTGAATTTTCACCTGCACTGAAACCCAAGCAGCGCAGCTCAGAGAGTGTGCAGGACTCAAGATGGAACATGGCTAGGGGAATGCCTCTCAGTGGTGAAAGGCTTGCCTGGCGTGAGTGAGATCCTGGGTTCAACATAATTTTTTTTAAAGATTTTTAATATTGAAAAATTAGCAAGCTAACAGCCAAGTTTTCCAAACAGGCAAGTTTTAATTGCCAAGATAATGAGGCTCTCTTCAGCTTAATCTACATAAAATCAAGTAACATGGTGCTAATTAACCCCTTAATTGCCCATTGTCTTGGCTCCTATACTTTCTTTACAAGGAAAATAATTTTGAAATCACCAATCCACTTGGGCTTTCTGTTCTGCTTTTTTTTCAAGCCCTTCTCCGTCTGTAAAGTCAACATCCTTCACTCAGACTGTGAACACACTGTTTTCTGGACAATCATTGAATAGAAAAGCAGAGACAAAGAAGAAAGTTAGAAAGGGGTCAGAGCGGGGGTGTGAAGCCAGTGACACTGGCCTTCCCTGCTCCAGGCTCAGCTTTGTGCTCAGCACCCACAGAGCATGGTTAAAGGGGGTGGAAGCAGGGAGGAAGCACAGTACGCCAAGGGCTTGAAAGACCCTACAGACCCCCTCCTCAAAACCCACAGCTAGCATGCTCCCGGGGGGAACACCCTGTTTGCTTGAAAAATTCTCAGATCAGCAGCCAGCCTGCTCTCATAAGAAAATCCCAAGTGCTTGAGAGAGCAGGATGTCTACGAGATAGGATGACTGCAAGGCAGGATATCAATAAGATAGGACATCAGCAAAGCGGGTTGACTGCAAAACAGGATATCTATAAGGTAGGAACAGGATGACTTATGCTGACACTCATGCTGAGAGAGGAAACCATTCAAACCATTCATGCCCCCGCCTCATTCCAATAACCACACTTTTGCTTCTGTAAACTTGCTTTTTGCTCTTCCCTATAAAAAAAACCCGCCCTCCAGTTGGCAGGCGCAGGCATGCAAGTCCTCAGAAAGACTTGCCGCTCACAGGTACCTGTGTTTACCCAATAAACCTCTTGCGATTTTCATCCGTATGGTCTCGGCCTGTTCCTTGGCGTCGGGGAGGTCTCCTCCCGAGAGAAGGACCTCTTCGAGAGTCTTTCATTTGGTGCATTGGCCGGGAATTGAGACCCCCCCCACCCAGGGACCACCAACTCACCATCAGGAGGTAAGCTGGCCAGCTCCGAGTCAGTTGTCTTCCGTGTTCTTTGTTCAGTTGTCTTCCGTGTTCTTTGTTGAGTTGTCTTCCGTGTTCTTTGTTCAGTTGTCTTCCGTGTTCTTTGTTCAGTTGTCTTCCGTGTTCTTTGTTGAATTCTGTACACTCAGATCTGGGTGCGCTGTACCTGGCAGAGGGAAGGGGCTGACAAGCCCAGGACTTCTCCCCCACAGTCCTGGAAGACGTTCCAAGGACATCAGGACCCTGGGCCCTCGGAGGTCAGCCCGCAAGGGTGTCTGGAACCTTCGGGGCTCAATCCGTAACAGGACACTCCAGTATCCGTAGGAGCTAAGAGTGACCAGGTCACTCCTCTAGTTCCCAAGAGGCATGACCTCCTTCTGAATCTGTAATGCTGCGCAGCTTCTGATTTTGAGTTTGGTTTTGTTTTTCTGTGTCTTTGTTTTTATGTCCTTTGTTTTGGTATATCTGTTTGTACTTGAGTCTAAATCTGGTACCGGGGGACAATCGTTAACAACCCCTTTGAGTCTCACTTTAGATCACTGGCCTGATGTCCGGGACCGAGCAAACAATCAATAGGTCAAAGTGTGAAAGGAGAAATGGGTGACTGTCCGTTCGTCTGAATGGCCCACATTCATAGCATCAGGACGGCACTTTTAACCTTTATATCATTTCCCAGGCGAAGGAGCTGATGTTCGACATAGGACCTCAACCCCCTCTTACTCCCATGGCCCCTAAGGCATCCCCTCCCCCCGGGAGGGGAGCCGCTTCCCCCCTTCCCTCTGCTCCAACCCCTACTCCCCCCTCCTCTTCCTTACAT
>NW_026067946.1:5261974-5422935 GCF_014885135.2 Alexandromys fortis
CTAATTCCACCTCCCACGCCCTTCATGGACGCAGGTAGGGGACCTACGTCTTTACTGCCAGTTGCTCACAGCGGGTCTCCAAGGGGCAGCAAGCTGCCCCACCAATTTGGCCCAGGTTAAGCAAGTAATACAGGGAAATGAAGAGATGCCCTCAGCCTTCTTAGAGAGGCTCAAGGACGCTTATAGGATGTATACCCCCTATGACCCTGAAGATCCAGGACAAACTACAAGTGTATCCATGTCTTTCATTTGGCAGTCTAGTCCAGATATTAGAAGCAAATTGCAGAGGCTTGAGGGTCTCCAGGGATATACTATACAAGACCTACTAAAAGAGGCAGAGAAGATTTTCAATGAGAGACTCCAGGAAAAAAAAGAGGAAAGATTATGGCAAAGAATGAAAGATCGGGAGGATGAAAGAGACAAGAGGAGAAACAAGGAATTAACTAGGGTGTTGGCCACCGTGGTTCAGGGACAGAATAGAGAGGGAGACAGGAAGGGAGAACGACCTAGGGCCAAGGTGGACAGAGACCAAGCACCTATTGTAAAGAATGAGGACACTGGATTAAGGATTGCCCCAGGAGGAACAAAAGGACCTAGGAAGCCCAGGCCCCAAACCTCCCTCCTCACCTTAGAGGATTAGGGAACTCAGGGCCAGGAGACCCCCCCCCCCCCCGAGCCCAGGACAACTCTTGATGTGGAGGGGGGGCAACCAGTCACCTTTCTAGTAGACACTGGGGCCCAGCATTCAGTCCTGACCCAGACTTCAGGGCCACTCAGCGAATGATCTGCTTGAGTCCAAGGAGCCACTGGTAGCAAGAGATATCGATGGACGACTAATCGGAAGGTTCAGCTGGCTACCAGTAAGGTGAACAGCCCGACTCTCTTTGATGAGGCCTTACACCAGGACTTGGCAGACTTTCAGGTCCAGTACCCCGCCCTGACATTGCTCCAATACGTTGATGACCTCCTCCTGGCGGCCACTTCGGAGAAAGAATGTCAGGAGGGCACAAAAGACCTCCTACAGACATTGGGACGATTAGGATATCGGGCATCAGCCAGGAAGGCTCAGATATGCCAGGAACAAGTCATTTACCTAGGTTATCAATTAAAAGATAGACAGAGATGGCTGACCGAGGCGCGCAAACAGACTATCACTAACATTCCTGCTCCCCGGAACCCCCCGCCAGCTGAGAGAGTTCCTGGGAACAGTGGGATACTGCCGCCTCTGGATCCCAGGGTTTGCAGAGGTGGCTGCACCCTTGTATCCATTAACTAAACAAGGAACAATGTTTGATTGGGGAGAGGAACAACAGAGGGCTTTCAAAAACATTAAGAAAGCCTTATTAGCCTCCCCTGCTTTAGGCCTCCCTGACATTACCAAGTCTTTCAATTTGTTAGTGGATGAAAAACAGGGTTAAGCTAAAGGGGTCCTAACTCAAAAACTGGGCCGTTGGAGGCGTCCTGTAGCTTACCTCTCAAAGAAACTCAACCCAGTAGCTTCAGGGTGGCCGCCCTGTCTGCAAATGGTAGCAGCGATTGCAGTCCTCACCAAGGACGCGGGTAAACTGACTCTGGGCCAGCCATTGACTATCCTGGCGCCCCATGCGGTGGAGGCCCTGGTCAAGCAGCCTCCAGACCGCTGGCTCTCTAATGCCCACATGACCCATTACCAAGCCATGCTCCTGGATACGGACCGGGTGCACTTCGGACCTGTGGTCGCTCTTAATCCCGCGACCTTGCTCCCCCTGCCGGAGGAAGCGGAACACCATGACTGCCTCCAGATCCTTGCGGAAATATACGGGACCAGGCCGGACCTGACAGATCAACCCCTCCGAGATGCTGACTATACTTGGTACACGGATGGCAGCAGTTTCCTGGCAAATGGGGAACAAAGAGCGGGGGCGGCAGTGACATCGGAGACTGAGGTAATTTGGGCAGAAGCCCTCCCCGCAGGCACCTCCGCCCAGAGGGCTGAACTCATCGCTCTGACCCAGGCACTCCGGATGGCAGAAGGTAAGAGGCTAAATGTTTATACGGATAGCCGATATGCCTTCGCCACGGCTCACATACATGGGGAAATTTATCGAAGAAGAGGGCTGCTGACCTCAGAAGGAAAGGAAATTAAAAACAAACTTGAGATACTGGCACTCCTAAAAGCCTTATTTTTGCCCCAAAAATTAAGTATTATGCACTGCCCTGGGCATCAAAAAGGCCAAAGCCCTGAGGCAAAGGGAAATAGACTGGCAGATAACACTGCTCGAGAGATTGCCATGAAATCAACCAAGACCTCCCAAGCTTTCCCCTTGAAGAACCGGGAAGAGGCCCAAGCCTCCAGTTCGTTACCCTATAGTAAAGAGGACATTGATCTCCTAAAGAAAATGGGGGCCACATATGACCCCAAAAAGCAACATTAGGTTTTCAAGGAAAAGATTATTACTTACATAAATTGACTCATTTGGGGCTAAAGAAGATAAAAACCTTGTTGGACAGACAGGAGTCAGGCCAATACCTCCTGAACAGGGATGGAGCCCTGCAAAAAGTGACTGATGAATGCCGAGCCTGTGCTCAGGTAAATGCAGGCAGAACCAAGCTTGGTCCAGGAGTTCAGGCACAGGGACATCGTCCTGGAGTACATTGGGAGATTGACTTTACAGAGGTTAAGCCAGGTCTCTATGGGTACAGATACCTCTTGGTGTTCATAGACAACTTTTCCAGGATGGGTGAAAGCCTTTCCCACCAAACACGAAATCGCAAAGGTGGTGATCAAAAAGCTCTTGGAAGAAATCTTTCCCAGGTACGGAATGCCTCAAGTCCTAGGCACCGATAATGGGCCTGCCTTAGTCTCCCAGGTAAGTCAGTTGGTGGCCAAACTCCTAGGGGTCAAATGGAAATTACATTGTGCATATGGACCCCAAAGTTCAGGGCAGGTAGAACGCATGAATAGTGCAATTAAGGAGACCTTATCCAAATTAACGCTTGCAACTGGCACTAGAGACTGGGTGCTCCTCTTACCACTGGCCCTGTACAGGGCCCGCAACATTCCGGGGCCTCATGGACTGACACCTTTTGAAATCCTATATGGAGCACCTCCCCCATTTATAAATTTCTTTGATTCAAACATTGCCGATTTTGCTGACAGTCCTTCTCTGGAAGCTCATTTACAGGCGTTACAGATTGTGCAAAGAGAGGTTTGGAAGCCACTCGCCGCTGCTTACTGAGACCAACTGAACCAGCCGGTGGTACCGCATCCCTTCCAGATAGGAGATACTGTTTGGGTCCGCAGACACCAGACCAAAAACTTGGAACCTCGGTGGAAAGGCCCTTACACTGTCCTTCTGACCACCCCAACGGCACTGAAGGTTGGCGGCATTGCAGCCTGGATCCACGCCTCACACATTAAGGCCGCCCATACAGCTGAGAAAGCGGAGCCCGCTGCGACCCCAGCATGAAGAATCCAACGCACTCAAAACCCCTTAAAGATAAGGCTTACCCGTGGGGCCCTTTGATCATTATATGGGCCCTACTAAGACTGGGGATGGCGACACAAGAAAATAGCCCACACCAGGTTTTCAATGTAACCTGGAGGGTTACAAATCTCATGACAGGATAAGTAGCCAATGCCACCTCCCTGTTGGGAACAATGACAGACGCTTTCCCAACCCTGTACTTCGACCTTTGTGATTTGGTGGGAGAGTCCTGGAACCCCTCAGATCAGGAACCATTCCCGGAATATGGCTGCCATCACCCGGGGGGTGGGGGGTAGGCACAGGGACCACAGCTCTTATGGAGACCAGCCAATTTAGACAACTTCAGCAGCCATGCATACTGATATCAAGGCGCTGGAAGAATCGGTTAGCGCACTTGAAAAATCATTAACCTCCCTCTCAGAGGTAGTCCTACAAAACAGGAGGGGGCTAGACTTGTTGTTTTTGCGAGAGGGAGGGTTATGCATGGCACTCAAAGAGGAATGTTGTTTTTATGCGGACCACACTGGGTTGGTGAGAGACAATATGACAAAGCTTAGAGAGAGGTTAAGACAGAGACAAAAGCTGTTCGAATCACAACAAGGGTGGTTTGAAGGATGGTTTAATAAGTCTCCCTGGTTTACAACTCTATTGTCTTCTTTGATGGGTCCCTTGATTATCCACCTTCTGATACTCCTGTTTGGGCCCTGCATCTTAAACCGCCTGGTCCAGTTTATAAAAGACAGGCTGTCAGTCATTCAGGCCCTAGTACTGACCCATCAGTATCACATGTTACCACAACAAGAAACCAAGGTTCTGTAACTGCTTTGAGTAAAAGATTTAACTCCATAATAAAAAGAAAAAGGGGGAAATGAAAGACCCTACAGACCCCCTCCTCAAAACCCACAGCTAGCATGCTCCCGGGGGTGGGGGGGCGCCCTGTTTGCTTAAAAAATTCTCAGATCAGCAGCCAGCCTGCTCTCATAAGAACATTCCATTTGCTTAGGAGAGCAGGATGTCTACGAGATAGGATGACTGCAAGGCAGGATATCAATAAGATAGGACATCAGCAAAGCAGGTTGACTGCAAAACAGGATATCTATAAGATAGGATCAGGATGACTTTTGCTGACACCCATGCTGAGAGAGGAAACCTTCATGCCCCCACCTCATTCTGATAACCACGCTTTTGCTTCTGTAAACTTGCTTTTTGCTCTTCCCTATAAAAAAAAACCCGCCCTCCAGTCGGCAGGCACGCAAGTCCTCAGAAAGACTTGCCACCCACAGGTACCTGTGTTTACCCAATAAACCTCTTGCGATTTTCATCCGTATGGTCTCGGCCTGTTCCTTGGCATGGGGAGGTCTCCTCCTGAGAGAAAGTCCTCTTCGAGGGTCTTTCAGGCTCTTCTAGCTTCTGGATCTTGGGACCTTTACTTGGGACCCAGTGACTTCCAACAAGGCAGGTCGAGGCCACCTCCGTCCAGAAGGCACATCTGTCCTCCTCCTTGCTGGGTTTTCTGCTTTCCTGACTGACCATGAACAACCCAGTGTGGGAGCATTTCTAAACAGAAGCTTAAGTTCAAATGTAAAAGTTAGCCTAGATGTGGGGAATCGGGAACCTGGCTCTGGCATAAACTCAGTAACAACTTTGTAACAGAGTGGGTTTTGTGGCCCAGAGCCCCTCTGGGGAAGCCTCTACAACTAGCTCAAAGGGGCAATACACCAATACTTAATTATGTGTACTGGTGTTTGTGGGGGTCTTCCTTCCCTCTCAGCCTGTTGGCCACCAGGTTGAGAGGGGAAAGAGGCAGATGAGACAACAGAGGGCTTTGGCGGCCCAGAAGCATGAATGGAGGCAGCCCTCCAGGAGACAGATTTCGGTGAAAATTTGCATTAACTGGCACGGCCCTATCACAGGGCTTAGTATGTGGCAGTAGGATCCAATAGAGAGTCCCTAGTGTTATGGTTTTTGTCTCTTTAAGAGGCAAGTCACGCCCACTCCCGGTGACCCCTGCTTCCCCCTCCCTGCCATCTTGAATCTCTTGTTGTTCCTTCTTTGCGCATGTGTCTCTTCTTCTCTGTCTCTTTCCTCCTCTTCTCCTTCTTCCCCCACTCCCCCCCCATTCTATTCTCTACTATGTGTCTATGTGCCTTTTACCCACTGCCTGCTCAGCCACTGGCCACTGGGAAACCACATGGGGCGGGACCAGCCCGCTGGGAATGGCTGCATGCTGCTTCCTGGGACCCGCCAGCATTTTTTAAAAAATCATAAAACCTAGCACAAGTGTTCTCAGCAGAACTGTGCCAAAAGTCTAAACTAAAGCTGAATAGGGCCTCTGATTTAGAGATAGCTTTTAGATAAGGTCAGTCCTCCTGGCCCAGGGACCTTCTCAAGATAAGGATAAGAGCAGGTAGAAGCAGGAAGTTCGGCTACAGGGAGGGAGCTCCTTTTTTGCCCAGCATATTGAGATAAGCTGCTAAACCATGGGGAGAATCTGACCAGCAATGACTTCCAACAGGTATTTGGGATAGCTCGGGTTTCAACGTAACCACTGCAGAAAGCCAGTTTTGATCTTGTTTTGTAATCTTCCTTGGTATTCCACTAGCCAATCTCAATCTTAAAACCAGTTTTGGCTATTCTAGCTTGTCCTGGACCATGGCCAACAGAAATAGGTAAAAGCAGGTGACAAAGTAAGTCTACAAATAAATATGTCTAGAATATAAATGATTGCATATTCAGAAATTGCAATCATTGAAGTAGAAGGAAGTATCTGATTTAAAATATTACAGAAGAGGTATTGTTGCCGGCAGCTTGTTTATTCAGCTGCTCAGCCCCGAAATAACCACACAGAAACTATATTATTTGCAAAACTGCTTGGCCAATCACTTAAGTGTATTGGTAGCTAGCTCTTACATCTAGAATTAACCCATTTCCATTATTTTATATTTTATCACGAGGATTATGGCCTACCGGTACAGTTCCAGCTGGCAGCTTGCGTCTTTTCCCTCTGGCGGCTCCATGGCGTCCCCTTGACTCTGTGTTCTTTCTCCCAGCATTCAGGTTATTTTTCCCCGCCTAGCTCTACTCTACCCTATCACAGGCCAAGGCAGATTCTTTATTCATTAACCAATAAGATCAACACATAGACAGAAGACCCTCCCACACAATTTCCCCTTTTCTGTTTAAATAAAAAGGAAGTTTTTAATTTTAACTTAGTAAAGTTACATATAACAAAACAAGTATCAAGCAAGAATTATAGGTACAACATTTATATCTACTTTATCTTTTATCATAACTAAGGAAAACTAAAATTATAACTATCTATTCTTCAGCTCACAATACCTTAATCAAGAGCAGAAATATACATATAACAAAATTGACCTTAAATTTGTATCAATAAACCAAGATCCATATCAATGCAAAGTATTCATCTCTATATCATATCCCCTTTTAAGTGTAAACAAACATTTATAAACAATCCTTTAGGGAATTTGGGCGTAGTTCTCTCCAAACTGCAATGGGAAGTCCTTCTGTCTATGTGTTGTTTTTATTGGTTAATGAATAAAGAATCTGCCTTGGCTTGTGATAGGGTAGAGTAGAGCAAGGCAAGGAAAACAAAACTGAATGCTGGGAGAAAGAACGCAGAGTCAAGGGGATGCCATGGAGCCACCAGAGGGGAAAGATGCAAGCTGCCAGCTAGAACCTTACCAGTAGGCCACAAGCCTCATGGTAAAATATAAAATAATGGAAATGGGTTAATTCTAGATGTAAGAGCTAGCTACCAATACGCTTAAGTGACTGGTCAAGCAGTTTTGCAAATAATGTAGTTTCTGTGTGGTTATTTGAGGGCTGAGCAGCTGGGAATGATCAAGGCGCCACCTACTACAGACTGGCACAATGATGTGGGTAACTACATCCACATAAAACCCTGAGAAAGCTTAAAAAGAAATTCTGGACACAAAAGAACAGAGTTAAGCATGGCCTTTGGTAGCCACAATTTTTTTTTTTATGTCTAGATGGGCTCACAGCTGCTTTAAGATGGATGCAGTAAAAACTGTGTGGCTTCTTTATAAACAGTGGATTCCTGGTTTGCCAGCACAAATGGCTCTGACTCTTTTGGGAGGTCCAGCTATGGAGGATTTTAATGGGGTCTGTGAGCAAAGTGCTACAGTTTGTTTAATGGTAACATAGACCTGCTGTGTGCCTAAAAATGGGGCTGTGAGCATGGCTCTCAGAGGCAGCGAACATGTCTCCACCATGTTGGATGAGGGGGAGCAAGCAGGCAGGACCGTGTTGGCCCTAGTCATACCCACTTAGGATTTTAAGAAGCAGTCCTGGTCAGAAAATAATTACAGGTACACAACAAAGACAGATTCATATGGAAAAGACCTCTAAATGGGTCACAGAGTGTTTTAAAAATGTGTGTAGGCTTGGGAGAGAGAAGAAAAAGAGTAAAGAGATAGTAAATATAATACAAAAGAGTACAGACAGTCATAGATTAAAAGAGTAAAGATAATAAAATAAATTTTAAACTTGTAGAAAAGTAATAAAGTAAGAAAAATAAGTCATATAAAGATGGAATATACATAAAGGGTCTGGATTATGTATATTATTGTGTTTTATTTAAATTTTTGACTGTGAAGGTGCTAAATACAGAGAGACATTTCATTGTATAGGCTACTAAGCTAAACCAACATATATATCCTAAAGGTGTCTTGACTTCAAAATATGGGTCTAAGGATATGTTGCTTTGTAAAAGAGGTTCTTCTTTTGTTTCCACAGAAGATGAGAACCTGTGGATTAATTCTAGACTAATGTGGTTTGATGGACCAAGACCCTCTGAAAAGTCACTGTGAACACCCTCAAAAATACTTCACCCAACAAAAAGCAGAAAGCAGTTTGGAGAGACCTATGCCCAAATATTGTTTATAAATGTTTTTATATATAAACGGGAATATGATATAGAGATTTACATTGGTATGGATCTCAGTTTATTGAAACAAATTTTAGGTCAATTTTGTTATATGCATATTTCTTCTCTTGATTAAGGTTTTGTATTTGTGCAGCTCATTTAAAAACATAATGTATAATTAAGAAATTCAGGTTACTAGATAATCATCTATATTAGTCAAGTGTGTAGTCATGTTAGTTAGGTTTTCTATATATAAAGAGAGACACATTCTTCAAATCTTTCAAAGACTTGCAGAATATGACATTCAAAATGTTTTAAGTGCTTAATACTTTCATGACAATGAGACACATCTACTCCTGGCAGTACCAATCTACTTCAAGAGGATGATGGGCATCGAAGAAGTTCCTCATGGAGTTTGTTAGCCATTTGGGAAAGAAAATACTCTTGCCTGGCCTGCTTGATGGTATGCTGTGTGAACTAGACATGCAGGACCCACAGAGAAATGACTGCTAAACTCACCTAAAGGTGAGACAGTCCCTTAGACACACACACACACACTTATATACTTACAGCTTTATATAATTAAAATCTTTTTTTCTTTTTTTAATTTATTTATTATGTATATAGTGTTCTGGGCACCAGATCTAATTGTAGATGGGTGTGAGCCATCATGTGGTTGCTGGGAATTGAACTCAGGACCTTCAGAACAGCAGTCAGTTCTTTTAACCTCTGAGCCATCTCTCCAGCCCTACTTAAAATCTTTTAAGCAGTATAAAAATCAGAATGTGGTTATCTATTTTTAAGTGAATGATTACAATGAATACAAGTGAAAAACAACATGTTTTCTATATCCCTTACATGATTAAACATTTTATCTATTACAGATAAAAAAACAAGTTTTCCCAAGAACCCATATACATTCACACCCAAGCAACTTGTTATAAATTAACAGAATATAAGCAAGCAAGGCATTTTTCTTAGCCAGTTCGTGTGTGTGTGTGTGTGTGTGTGTGTGTGTGGTGTGCATGTATGTGTGTGTGTATCAGGAAGCTGATGGCAGAATTGATCACCAACCCATCCTCCTTCCTAGCAAGAAAGTTCATCAGCCAGCAATAGCCAAACTGCCACTGTTCTTGTCCCCTGACCTCAATGAGTCCTTCAATAAACTATTAAAAGTGTGCCTTTCTAAACTTTAAATTATTTTCCAAGATTTTCTACCTGAGAGCCATTAACAAAAACATCTCGCTCTAACCTTAAGTCATAGCTAAAGCTTTGTTTCAGCTGTGGTGCACACCGAAACACTATACACATCTCCCAACATTAAGATTCAAAGAACTTGTGCTAGCTTAGCTTCCGGGACTCAGTTGCTTTTCTTAACCATGAACCTAAGCCACAGTTTATGTAGTTCCTCAAGAGAAGCTAGCTGTGTGACATTTCCTTGTTCTTATTTTTCTAGCCTCAGCAGGCCCTGTTTTACCAGGGGCAGGGACAACACCATATCTTGCTTTCACCTGTATTGGTTTTCCACTAAACTAACCTCTATCATAGTTCCTCACTATATTTATTAAAGACCCTCAGTCATCAAAATCATATGTAAACTTACACTATTATTCTATAAGATTATGGCATCAGTTGAACAATACAGCTTAGAAGGAAATCATTTCATAATCATCCACAGGTAAAAATGCCCAGTAGGATGGGATATTTCCATGAAGTGATCATACCACATCAAGGGCAATGGGGATCCCCCCATGCCTAGTCTCATCATGCCAGAAACCAGAGAAAACTGGCAGCAGCAAACATGTAAAGAACAGCAGTAGCAAGACACATTCATGGAACCGTGGGTCTTGCCTATCCAAAATTCACCCATCAGTGCCTTGCATGCTGGCGGGCCAATCCCCTGAAGTCAGCTGCCACCTCTGACATGGCCACTGGCAGGTCTACATAGAGAGTTCTAGGCCGGACAGGACTGAATATTCACGTTCTGTCCAAAAAAAAAAAAATAGGCACCTTAGTGTATTTAGGGTAAATAAATGACCTTTGGGATTTTCCCTTTTCCATCTTCTAGCCTAAATGTACACTAGCATAAGGGACAAGTTTAGTAGAATAGAGATGTCCTTTAAGGCTTGCATAATTCAGACCATGACAAAGAAAAGTTCTATTTCATTCCCTCCCTCAGTGACCCTCAACCCACCTGCTCTTGGCTTCACCTCAAATCTAGATAAGTTCTAAATCCTCTTACAACACTATGCGCACTTAAGTATTCTTCAAGCCTGCTGCAATTTATCTACTCTTTGAACTCGTTTAGCAACTTCTATGTGAGCCAAAATATTACAATAAAAATTACTTTTAAAATGCTAGGGATTAAACCCAGAGTCTTGCACAAGATGTAGATGTACCACTGAGCTAAACCCCCTATCCCCTTAAAAGATAATTTTCTATTTGAGAATTGTCCATAAAATAGTGTAGTCACAGTGTGAGTGAGGACCCAATCAAATGGAAGATAAAGACAACATTCCTATGAAATGAAGTTAGCAATTATTGAGTATCCAGGAAAATAAATATTCCCTTAAGAGCAAGGGTCAGGTGAGCTCTTTTTAGCCATTTTAAAGAATCTCTTCAGGTATGACACAAAACCACTTCATCTCAGTACAGATAGGTACAGATAGGTCCTTCTGCCTCCCAGTCATGGGACAAAGTAGAGACAAGAGAACCAACGACAACATAATGTTCATTGAGCATTCTCTGTTATAAACAACCAACTCTTGTGTCTGACCCTGTAGTCTTTAAGGTTTATTTTTACTGTTTTTAAATTATAGGTATAAGTGTAGGAATGGTATGTGTGAATGTGGGTACCTACAGAATCTAGACAAAGGTGTTGGGTGCTGTGGTGATTTAAAAAAAAAAATGGCCCCCAAAGGGAGTGACACTATTAGGAGGTGTGGCCTTGTCGGAGTAAGTGTGGTCTTGTTGAAAGAAGTGCATCACTGTGAGTTTGGCTTTGAGGTATCATATTTGCTCAAGTCACACACAGTGAGACAGATTACTTCCTTTTGCCTGCAAGTCAAGATGTAGGCCACTCGGCTACGTCTCCAGCACCATGTCTGCCTGCACTCTACCGTGCCCCACCATGATGGTAATGGACTAAACCTCTGAAAAATGTAAGCCACCCCAATTAAGTGTTTTTTCTTTATAAGAGTTGCAGTGGTCGTGGTGTTTCTTCCCAGAAGTAGAAACCCTAACTAAGACAAACGTCCTGTAGCCAGAGTTACAGGAGGCTGTTAGCCACCTGATAGGCATTCTAGGTACCAATATCCTGCCTGCTGGAAGAGCAGTATGACCTTTTAACCTCTGAGCCATCTCTCTGTCCTCCAAAAGTTCCAGCTCATTTTTTAAAGACTTATTTTTATTTCAGCTATGTGCTTATATATGTGGATATGTGCACGTGTGTGCGGGTACTCTCGGTGGCCAGAGACATAAGATTCCCCTTGAGACTGGAGCTAAAAGGCATGTGAGCCACTAGACATAGGTGCTGAGAATCAAATTCAGTTTCTCCGTGAAGCAACAAATACTCTTAATATCCGAGTCATCTCTCTAGCCTGACCCTGGACTCATTTGTTTGTTTGTTTGTTTTCATTTTTTCAAGACAGGGTTTCTCTGTGTGGCTCTGGCTGTCCTGGCACTCATTCTGTAGCCTGGGCTGGCCTTGAACTCAGAGATCTGCTGCCTCTGCCTTCACAGATTCAAAGCGCAAGTTACTGCCCGTCCTTTGACCTCTACTAAACCAAGTACTTAACTTTCAGCTTCCTCAAAATCCTTACCAAATCCAGCGGTGCTGGGCAGTAGTGGCGCACAACTTTAATCCCAGCACCCTGGAGGCAAAGGCAGGTGGATGTCTATGAGTTCAAGGCCAGTCTGATCTATAGAATGAGTCCCAGGACAGCCAGAGTTACACAGATAAACACTGTCCTGAAAAAAAACCAACAAAATAAAAATAAAAATCCTTAGCAAATCCTTAGGGAAAGAAGAAATGCAAGTAGCATATTGCATAAAGAAAAGAGCATATGATTTCAGTCTCAATATTATGGGAGAGGTCGCAAAAGAGAGGCATCGATCTCAGCTGAAGCGGTTTAGAAGGAAAGGCCACCAAGCAGAACAGAGATTCCTGGAGCAGAAACGGCTTTGTCCAGCTGAATGGGAAGAAAAATAGGAGCAACCAGGGTAGAGTTGATAAATTTGGGATGACATGCAGATTTTCAGATGCAAAGCAATACGTTTTTGTGGGCAAAACAAAGAGTTTGGAAAATTAAGGCTGGAAACCAAAGAGAGGAGTGAGAATCTTAAAAGCAGAAGAGACTAATAATATGCAAAAAAAAAGAGTTGATAATGTGGAATAAATGAACAAAATTATTAAGGATGGAGAGAGAGGAAAGGGGAAAGAGAGAGTGGGGGTGAGTGCAGGGGATCCCCATATTTACAATCTGGCTAGGAAGGGGGCATCCCTAAGGAAGTGTGTGAACGACCACAGAATGCAGAACACCCTGTAAGGAGGAACGGACAATGGAGATGGCAGCAGCAGGTGCCACGGAGGCTGTGTTTTCACAAGCTTATCTAGTGTCAATCATTAGTTGAGGTGAAGAAGTTTTCTAAACACTAAGCCATGTTTTAGCTTTAGTCACAGTAAACAAAAGAGAAAAGAACACATTTCTCCACCCCCTGATAGACCACCAAACTTTATATCTCTCCTCAAAGAGGAATGGTCAATGATGGGAGAAAGTCAGAGATGTTCCCTGAATGAACCACCTAAGAATGGATACAAATAGGGCTGGAAAGAAGGCTTGGGGCTTAAGAGCATCGGCAGCTCTTCCCAATGTTCTGAGTTCAATTCCCAGCAACCACATGGTGGCTCACAGCCATCTATAATGGGATACGATGCCCTTTTCAGATATGCATGAAGATAGAGCACCATATACATGAAATATTTTAAATTTTTTTAAAAAAAAAAACAAAGAATGGGTAAGAATACCATAAGAGAAATGCAATCATAACAGGGCCCTGACATTTCTCTTTCACTTCCTACATCTCTCCAGAGGGCTTCTTCCACTTCCTTTCCTTTAACATGTGGACCAACAAGCTGCTGAGAGTGTTTCTCAGCTGGTAAGAGGCTCAGCCATTCTCCTTTTTCTTGTATGAGAGCTTGGCCCAGATTATCATGTAAAACATGAAGGGGCAGCCTAGATATACTTGATACAGGGCGGCAGGATGAAGTCAGCCTTTTCATCTATCTATATGACGTGTTTCCTGTGGTCTTCACTTTACCACCTTAAGCTGAAGAGCTAGGTGTGTGAAACAGAAAGTGACACACTGAACCTTTAAACATATTGGTGTCAAATGTGGTAACACAGGAGAAATACTTTCTTGAAACCAAAATATGAAGTATTGAGATGAAAGCTTCGTTTCCCGGCTAACAAAAACATCATGGTTGAGGAAGCAACTGGATTCTGGCTGCAGCTTTTCCTGGCTGAGCTCACACTTAGACCTGAGCAGCAGAGGTAAAAAAGAAAATCAGCTCATTTGGGGATAATACAAACTGTCCAAGAATGTATCTTGCTAAAGTTTAGGTGTGGTTTCTTCTCAAACTCAGCTGGTAAAATGAACATAACACAGGTTCTTTGGGGTTTTTGTAGTGATGCTGCTTTGTTGGGTTTTTTGTTTTGTCTTGTTGGTCAGTCTTGCTATGTAGTCCTTGCTGGGCCGGAACTTACTGTGTAGACCAGGCTAGCTTTAAACTTTTAGAGAGTCTTTTGCTTCTGCTCTTTGAATGCTGGGATTAAAGGTGTGAGCCTCTACACCCTGCCAAATATTATGGGCTGTGTTTTGCTTTTCATTTAGCTTGTTCTCCATTTGTTTATTTTTTTTTTTTTTGAGCTAGGGTCTCTTTTAGCTTAGACTAGCTTCAAATTTGCTCTGTAGTTGATGATGACCTTGAACTTTCTAATCTACCTCCAAGTGTTGAGGTTACATTTCTCCCTCCTATATCTTATTATCCATAAATAGATAATATACACTGATTCTGCAACAGGAATAAAATTTTTATAGAAAGTCATGTCTGATGTCACAAGCCTATTAGCCCAGCACTGGAAATGCTGAGGCAAGGGGACCATAAAGTTTGGACTACATAGGAATTTTGAGACCCATCGAGGTACGTAGTGACGTCCTCTAGAAGAGGAGGAGGAGCTGGAGGAGAAAGAAAGTGGTTTGTAGGAAAGAAGCTTACACATCCTTTGGAGTAGCAAAGTTTATGTCCTGTGTCCTTCCTGGGCCTCAAAGCCCAGTCCCAGTGGAAACAGTAGCTGCAACACAGCTGTAAGGAAGCCTTGGGTTCATGCAGGAGATCAGAAGAAGCACACAGAAGCATAACTAATCTGTTTATGAAAATATTTCCCAAGGGAGCTTAGGTTCACCAACGCTGGTCAGCTCACCACAGTAGATTGTAAATCCAACAAAGTCAAACAGGAAGCTTGGTTTTTCTACGTCCCCAGATAGTCTTAAATCACTTTGCTGGCAACTGCTACACAGGTCTGGCTTGGGCCGACTGGCCATGTCATTTGTGCTTTCGATACCGTCTGCTGGTGTTTTCTAAATATCGTGGGCAGGCGACGGTTGCCGCAGCCGTGTGAGTTATAAACCTTCCGCAAAAGTAAGATTCATGAGAGAATTAAAGCTGAGTTCACCTTCCTTTAGAAGTTCGAGGAGATTGCATTAATTCTTGTTTCAAAGCACAAGATACAGGGATGGCACTCGGTGCTGACCAGTGTGTTAAAGTTAAGCTTTTAACAAAACCCATCCTTCCCGAGCCTCCCCTGAACAGGGCTTGTCCCACAGCCACCACCACACCTAGGTCTCCCATACCTCTTCTCAGATGTTGGCTATTTACAGGTTTGTTTACTATCAAACAGGAGGATTTTCTAACAAGCTTTCTTACTGGTGATTTTGAACTTAATACATTCATATCGAAACAGATACACTGGTTTCAATCTTTTGGAATATATCAGACATTCTGAGACATCATTTTGCCAGCATTAACAAGGATTCCACATGTATTTGACAAGAATGTGTGCTTTGTTGTCTGGGGCTTAGGCTCTACACATGGCCATTAGATCAGGTTTGTAGCTCATACTGTCCCCATCGTCTGTGCTCTCGCTGGTATCTCTACTACTTGTATTCTAGTTACTGAGATATCTAAAATATCCTATTCATGCATTTTTCTGAATCTCCTACTCTTTCCATTTTTGTCTTATTTATTGTTTTGCCTTATTCTGCCTTCCTCTGGTTCTCTACTCTGCAGCAGGCTGGGATCCAGAAGATACTCAAACCACCATAAAAATTATGAGAAGCCTAGAAAGATTTCAAAAATCTCATAGGTTTTCTGGATTGCCATTTTACTAGGAAATAATAACTGTGGGAAGGGAGTGCCTTGTGAGGCAAGACTTAGATAGGCAGCCCTAAAACATGATATATTCATCAAAAGATGTAGACCACCATTTTTATCAACAATACAACTGGGATTTTGAAAGTTAGATAACAGGAGAACACTGACATCTGTTATGCCCAAATCCCCAAAGTCCCTGCAAAAACCAACAAGGAGACCGAGTCCCATATGTAAAAGCAAAGAGCCTTTATTTTATGCAAGTTTGCAAACTCAGTCTCTCCGCATGTCCAACGTATTAGAATAAACGGCGAGCCCTCAGCTCAGTTAGAATTGGGTTTTTATAGTAGTAAAGGTGGGGGTGAGGGGTTTCTGAGATTTAGGACCCCTGACCGGCTGACATTTGTCTAGGGGTGTCCTGGTGAGTGTGTACTGACAGGTAGTCCTATCTACAGCAGTTGGAATGTTAGGCCTTTCCTTTGGACGGTCTGTTTTGGGGTGGTGCTAGGTAATCTCAGTTTGTGGTTCTTTCTGCAATCAGGTATTGCTTCAGGGTAAACTACTAAGATTCGGGCCTCTTATTAAATTTATCGATGGCCGAGTTCCACACTGGCAGGTGACAATGGTTGGAAGTAAAGAACTTCCTTTGGGTGACCTGCCCATACTTAGCTTATGGCTGGCCCCCACACTTCCCCCTTCACAAGCACTGATTACAGGACTCAATCTTGGGTCCTACTTGCCCTTGGTTTTAAGGAGGCATGAACAGGCACTATAGACAGTTATCCTGTCCCCCATGCCGGGGAGTTCCCACTTGTCTCAGTCTTTCAATCTATTTTGGGCAGGGGGCATGGGATGACGTGTTTCTTTCTGCAACTACTTCAAGCTGACACTGGGGTGCTGTTATCCAGGCCCAAGCAGGTTGAAAGGCTAGCCAAAGGTGGGGGGGAAGGACATTTAGGCAATAGGGCACTCATCCGACTTTGTAGAAGGAGCAGGGAGTGTTCACATCAGCTGGACTGGCGGTCCACATCAGCTTTCAGGAAGTCCAGGGCCCAGGCCCATTTAGAGCAGGTTGCAGTCAGCTACTGAGGCTTAGATGTGTCTGCCAGCCAAGTGGAAGCCTATTGAGATAAGTTTAAACTGGGAACAGAAATTAAAATTTAGAAAAAGAGCAGATAACAGATGTCGGTAAACAGGAGGTATAGACTCACACCTGAGTCCTAGCTAACAAGTTCGCTATAGCTTTGTGGAAGAATCTGGATTCTTTTTGCTGTTAAACTGACATTATAACTGCCCTAGCCATTAATACTATCAGAGATCTCAGAAGGATAAATAAAGTATATCTAAGTACAGACCAAATAGTTTCTGAATCTATTAAAAGTGACAGGGACCAGAGTCCATATACAGTTAGTCTTACCCAGGTCTCCATAGCATTGAAGGCAGAAGTATCCAAAACAGCAGTCTTACTGTCTCAGCCAGGCCCATAAGGTGAATTTTTCTTTTTCTGTGGAAGAGGTACATGGAAGAGACTGACATTATTTTGTCTAGGCGAAAGTGGTGCAATCAATTCTCCAGGGTCCTGCTGTTTGTTCACAGTCTGGACCGGGTCTGGGCAGCAGGTGTTGCACTGGGGGTCATCTCGCCCAGTGGTCAGCGTCGTCATAATCCAGGTGGAGACATCGTGGTGTCTCATAATCTTCTCTGGAGACCTTGGGTTACTGCTAGGATCTCAGAGTCTCTATCTCATATAATAAGCTTCTTAATCATTATTTTAAATGCCATATTCTGCAGATCTCTGAAGTATGAGAGCTGCCTAGGTATGTCTGATTAGACAAACTTTGTTTTTTTATTTTTTGCTTTAAGTTTGACTTTGAAAACATATATAGGGAACTAAATAAGGCTTATTCCTATAACCAATTATATTAGTACTTTCAGGATGACTGACTAACTTGTATTTTCTAACAGTCTATAATAAGTTAGCAGCTTTTACAAGACTGGAACTCCATACTCTGTAATGATTTTGAATTAAAGCTAATAAAGAAACCAAATTATTTGTTCTGAGGGTAAACACAGAACACGTTTATATCTAGCTGTTAATGTTGTCTCCTGCCAAGGCAAGGAACAGGTCCCAGGGTGAAATGGGAACAGGAGGGAGTCTAAGAGCTAGCATTGCCCTAGGGCAAACTGAGACTACGGTCTACCTGCTGATCTATAGAACCCATCTTGGCAGGTGTGTACCAAGTTGACCTGAGAGAGCTACCCTGGGCCCAACATTTTTCCCCCTTCACAAGTATCAATGACACGACTCAATCATGGGTCCTGTCTATCCAGGAGCTCAAGGGGGAGATACTGGAACCTTAATACCATCAGTTGAACAGTATTGACCCATTTTTTGAACAAAAGCCATTAGTCTGTTGATAAGAAGAAGCAAGATCATTAGGGGCCTGTTAGAGCTGGAAGTAAGGTTGTTAACCAAGGAGACCAGCTGAACAAGTTTTCATCCAGCTTCCCTGTGAGTGTTCTGTTCTCTATCATTAGCAATGCCATTGAATCTCTAATTACCCCGGAGTGATTGACATAGAAACAACATTCTTTCCCCAGAAGAGGAGGTCCAAACCTCTTAGTATCAATACAAAAATTTATGACTCAGTTTATCCAAATAGCTTAAACCCTAACAATATAAAACATAATATATTGTATAGCAGATGTCTCACAGCCTTATAAATTTATTTATTTATTTATTTTTATTTATTTATTTTTAAAAGATTTATTTATTTATTATGTGTACAGTATTCTATCTGCGTGTATGCCTGAAGGCCAGAACAGGGCACCAGATCTCATTACAGATGGTTGTGAGCCATCATGTGGTTGCTGGGAATTGAACCCAGGACCTTTGGAAAAACAGGCAGTGCTCTTAACCACTGAGCCATCTCTCCAGCCCATAAATTTATTTAAAAACTTAAAATCTCTTAAATGTCTTTTTGTGATATTAAAAATAAAGTACTTCTTTGGTCCCACCCTCGACAGCATATACAGCCTGTCTTTTGGATCTCAGCCTGCTCCATTTTACTGTACCTGGTACTTTTGGTGACCATCACCTGGCACTGGCATTTTTAAAACTATTAAGGTCCATTGTTGCAACTGCATATTCTTTGGGATTCTAGTCCTGTTATACATTTGAAACCTTAGCTGCCTTTTTTTTTATGATCCCTTTATGTCTTTTTAACCATTATCACCTGGGTGACTCTTAAATTAACAAAGTCTAGCTGGCAGAATAAGGTACATTTGAGTATAAAAACATTGAGGAGTAGCTTTAATCTATTTTAATCTAAATTATCTTGGAAATTTGTTAGGCCCACTCCATGTGATCGCCTTTAGTCAAGATGGCGGTAAAATCATGTGACATCCATTTTTTTTAACTCTAACAAAATGGCAATCCAAAATTTAAAATGGAATTATGCCTTATGGTTTTTTTTAATTACCATGCACAGATTTTAAGTAAATAAAACATCTGCTCAGCTGACGAACCCATACTAATACATCATCACTCCAAGTCTACCCTTGCCATTAGAGTTTAATCTCTGGGATGATGTGCATCTAACACGTCAACCAAGGCCATTTCCCCACCCGTGGCTATTCCTCCTTCCTGCCTCCGCGACTCCTTTGCAACTGCTGATCTCGTTGCTGTCTCCAGAGTCTGCCTTTTCCCAACTGTCAAGTCACCTGGAGTCTGACCCTGGTAGCCTTGTCTGACGGGCTTCTTTCACTTAGCGTGCATTTAAGCTTCCTTTGTGTTTTTTTCATGGCTTTGATAGCTCTTTCAGTGAGGATTGCTGGATATGACTTCGGTGTCTCATTGTGCTACAGTGTTGAAAAGTATCTTTGCTTCCAAATCTGGGCATACTACAACGATGTAATAACCTACTCTGTAAATGGTACCTCATTCCTATTGTGATTTTAAGCTCAGCTACAAGGACACAGAACATGAATATATTATGAGCCAATGATCTTGGGGAAGACCCTGAAGTTTGTCCAGCATGAACAGTGAAACAAATGCCAACAGCCACCTTGACTCTGTGCAAGCACCAGGACAATTAAAGAAGGCCCTAATAGAACCTCTCCCTGAAAAAGGCCTCATCTCGACAGATGCCCTTGACCCTACCCATTGAGAAGGTCTCTAAAGAAACATACAACATGTAAACCTTGGTGCCAGTTCACCTTCCTTTGCAAAAAGAATCTGTTTCTGATGCATGCTAATCCCATGCAGAATTTCAAAAGGGAGCATCTCCATTGGTGGTATTATTTCTGCTCCTCCCTGTGGACAACAGAATGGAACCTAGAACTTGATAAGTAGACAACTTCATAGATGGTGCCTATATATAGGCAGTAGAATATGCATATGGATTTAGACCTCACATTTCAAATTTGTAGGTTATGTTGTTTTCCTTCTGCTAGAATAGAAGTGGAGAAATTAGGTATTTTCATTTTTACTGAATTCCTAAACCCCCATGTTGATCCAGAATTTGGTAGAGAGAATGTTTGCATCGTTTTGTTTCTGCTTTCTTGTAGTGCTGGGGATAGAAGTGAGGACCTTGTGTGTTCTGGCCAAGTGTTCTACCACTGAGCCACATCCCCAGCAGAAAAAGAAGTTTATAAAACGATCTAGGGAAGGGCATAGCGAAGCTACGTGCTTCTATACACAGCTAAGTCACCGAACTCTCTAGAAGTACCCACTTTTAGCACAGACTCTCTGCTTTTAGCTCCATCAGATTGTTATATCCACCCCAATTCTAGTGAAGAACTAAGGCGATTTAGCCAAGCAAGTTTGTGCTTGACAATGGCGACGCCCCACCACAAGATGGAGTAAAGAGCCACCGTAACAGTGCATTCAGTGTGTGGATTGATTTATCTATTCATCTATCCACATATTGATTTACTTATTCAAAAAGGACCTCACTCTGTAACTCAAGGTGATCTTGAACTCATGACAATCCTCCTTTCTCAGTTTTGAAATTACAGGCATGAGCACCACACCCGGCCAGAAAGCAGTGTCCAAGCTAGACTCCGTTATGCTGGAAAGTACCAGCAACTTTCGTTCCAGCCGCTCTACCCCTCTTCCTCCTAATAATCCATAAACTGACAGAAAGTAGGGCCGATATCGGTGCATCCTGCTGCAAAGTCCAGACCACAGGAAAGCAGCTCCTTCCACTGTGTCCCCAGGCTGTCTCTGCAGAGGAATGCAGATAATACTGATTTCCACAGCAGTGGGTTCCTGTCTCCAGGCTGAAAATGCCCTTCGGGGTTTGTCTGTCCCCTGAGGTGCCGTCCACCAGAGTCTAGAGCGCTGATTTAACTGTTCAACTGCCTTTTGAGCCCGCCCTCAGGTGATTAGATGACATTAGGAACCAGTGGTAACCTTCAAAGGCCAACGGCAAGCTGTAGGCAGAGAAGTGTCTCATATCTAGCTCATATCTTATATCTTGAATGACGTAAGCGCATATCTCCGGTTACAATGTCCTGTCATCATTGGGTCCTTTGCTTTTCAGGAAGTCTTAAAAACAGGTACAATAAATCGTAACACGTTGAGCTCAATACCATATAGGGGCTTAGGGATTTGGCTTTTCATTATGGTGTAGCCTGATAAAGGGATGGTTAATAGAGCCAAGTAGGATGATTCTCCTCAGTAGAATCAGTCTGACGCGGCAAGCAGAAATAGCAGTCAAAATATATTAGGAGGTGTAACACAAGGATCCATTAACAATGGCTGTGAGCCCCTGTTGGTGATTTCCCAGATTCTGGCTGGTGCTGCAGCCCAGCACAGGCCCCAAATGTCTGGGACCTCATTTCTTGTCTTTGTTTTCTTTTATGAGACAATGTTTCATCAAATAAACCTCAAATGTTTATTTGAATGGCTTCAAATAAAACATCCTCCTGTCTCAACATCCTAAATGCTTGGATTAGAGGCTTGTCATTGAGACACACACACACACACACACACACACACACACACACGATTTCATTTAGAAGATGTCTTCAAAGAGTTCAAGCATATTTGCCTGGCGAAAACGTGAATTTCATTTGAACACTGCCACTGTAGGCATCGTGGAGGGGAAGAAGAGCAGGGGTGGAAGCAAACTGAGATCAAGAGGTTTGACAGGGACGAGGGCTGAGAAAGAGAAAAGCTAAATCTTTTTGGTGTGAAAATATCCAGAGGGCTAAAGGAAGGAACGCGGGCGGCCCTGAGGCCCTGTACTGCATTGGTGGCAGAAGCTCTGGGGGAGCTTACCACGCCCACACCCACTGCACCCAGAATCCTGGAATCCTCCCACAGGCTTCAGATGGGGAAAGTCTCCTGGTTCAACGCCATAAACACCTCTCCCTCAGGCCTTTGGCTGTTAGTGCTACCCCCCCCCCCCCCCAACAAATGTGGAGAACATAGGACTCTGACTCACCAGCCGCTTAAGTCCCAGTCCTTTTATCAGCCGTTTCCTAGCTCCAGCTCTGCTAGAGTCAATGCTATTTACAACTGGGCTCCAAAGCCCAGGGATTCCGGAGACGAGCAGGCTACCCTTGTACTTCGCTTCAGCGAAGAGGACCGCGTCCTAGCGCCTTGTCTTTTCCCATCTCTGAATCAATTCAGAAGAATGGGAATGTGGTCAGATTTGTTTTTAAACTGCGACAACACTGGACCGATCTCTGTGAGAACAGGTTGTCTGGAATGCCGTGGGCTATGCAAATACAGTAAATGAGTGCTGAGAACGTAAGAACGGAGGTGAGTCCCCCCCCCCCATCTCTTTCCAGCCCATTCCTCTGTATCACTGAGCCTCACATAACGATAACGAAATACTTGATAAGCTACTTGTGAAGTTTAGGCTTATTCTGGCTATTGTTTCTGAAGGTTAAAGTCCAAGATTAGGCCAATTTGTTTAAGCCTTTGACGAGGGCCCCATTTCATGGTGGATGGACACGGTTAAACAATCGTAAGCATCCACGTCTCAAACTAGAAAGGAAGCGGAGCGGAGTACGGAGTTACAATAATTCCTGGCATATTTCCAAAGACCTAAAGCACCCCAAGTCCTTCCTCCTACGGATGCACGGCACCCCCATGATGCCACTCTGCAACGTAAGTCTTAACAGATGGAATTTCATGAAATGCTCTTCCAAACCACAGAAGTCTCCTGATACAGCCTAACTAGAGCTTTAAAAACAATGCAAACAAACTCTTAGGGTTCTACAATGTGACAGCCTTGACTTTCAGCTGTACTGTTAGTGTCTAGGCACACCTTGGCCCTGCCCCTTGGGAAACTGGGACAGTGTGTTGCACTCTGCACCTCACATCAAGCTTGCGGAAGAGGCAGACAGTAGCCTGTCCCTTTAAGAAGATAAGCCCCACCTACCCACGCTTTCTCTTCTCTCCTCTCCTCTGAAGAAGCAGGCAGATCTCTGCATGCCCCCTCTCCTTCTCTCCCTACCCCCTTCACTCCCTACCCTTTTTCTCCCTTTCCCTCTCTTCCCACCATGTCCCTCTCTGTCTCTCTCTCCCTCCCCCTCCATTCTTTCTTCCCTTCCCATTCCCTTTATCTCAATAAACTCCACACTCAAGCTCTGTCTGTTGGGTATTCTCTCACCTGCTCCGGTTTGGACACACCCTCCACCAAGGTCCCAACTGGCACTGTATCATAACACTGGTGTGAATTGCTTTCATGAGAATCACTCCTGTCCAACTGCTCGGGGCTGTGTTTCTGTTTCTGCCCATATCTTTCGTTGATTTCTGTTGTCACCAAGTCATTTACATATGCAGAGCCGTCAGGAGATGAGCCTAGACAATGATAAGAGTTGACAAACAGCACAGACCGCGTATTATAATCAACGTGGCATGGGAAACTTGAAGGTGCTATAGCACAATGCAAAGTGTTCTGTTAATTCCTTGTGAAGCAAAATGTGTGGTTAATAAGCAATCGTCGATATTAATCATCAATAAAAGTAAAATAAGTAAAAGTAATTGCCTTTCATTCTAATCGGGCTCATTGCAATACAACTAATGTGAAGTCAAATGCAAGTGACTCATTAGGAAAGAATGGTTGTCCTTCCACAATGAGGACATCCTCAAACGCATAAAGAAACAGGCAAACAGAATTTAACGAATCTCCTCAGAAAAGACATCATAGTTCCTCAAAATGACTCAGTCTGTTCCGCACTAGAAAACCCCAGTGAGCCTTGTGGATGTCCCAGGGAGTCCTGAGTCCTGGAATCCAGGTCTCCTGTTGAGTTGAGCCCTGATCTAGAACACACAGGAGCCGGAGGGCAGAGGCAAATCCTGCTGAACTGGATGTACACCGGCTGGGGCAGGGTCATGGGACAGTTTACATAAGAGTGTGAGGGAGGAGGTCGGAACCCACACAGCCTGGGCTGTAACTCTCACTTCCACAGTTTAGCAGCTGGGAATCCTTCCGCAATTCCTTTCTTCTAAGCCTCAGTTTCCCTATCTGTAAACTGATGTTTGTACTTGCTGGAGTCCTGAGAGACAGAAACAAAACAGACCACAGCAAGAGTTACCTCCTGCCAGGCACAGAATTGGGTCTTTGGATCAGTGTCTTGGACCAGTGTTGGGTTGGGTCTTTTTTTCGTTTTTTTTTTTTTTTTTCCCACAGATCCAGTGGGAAAAGTTTAGTCTGAACTTGTCCATTAGGATGACTGCCATGAGCAATGTATTCCAGCTTTAAACGGAGCAAAGAGAACACAAAGACTCAACTCTTCATCGACACTCTGTCCACGTTTGCTTCCTACACTGTGAGACACACCATGAGCAAAATGTGACTTGGGGAAGAGAGGATTCATTCCATTTTACAGCTTCCCTTTGAGAGAAGGCAAGGCAGGGAAGCCAATGGACCTAAAGGGAGGAACTGAGGCAGAGGCCATGGAAGAATGTTGCATACTGGTTTGGTCTCATGGCTTACTCAGCCTGCTTTCCTATATAGCTACCCCTGGAGGGCACTGCACACAGTGGACTGGGCCCTCCCATGTCAGTCATCAATCAAGACATTGCCTCACAGACTTGCTACAGATCAATCTGATGAAGGCATTTTCTCAACTGAAATTCCATTTTCCCAGATGACTCCAGCTTTTTTCAAATTGAAAGAAAAAAAACACATAACCAATAACACATTCAGCAATAGTTAGGTGACCCTTTGCCTATCAGCTTGAAAGAGTTGGTGACTAAATCTGAGGCAGCACAAAGATTGTTTTATGAATCCAATGGCTTCTTTCTAAAGAGTTTGGGCTTCTAATTTTAATCTATGTGATTTTTTAACTCTATTTCTGCCTCAATGTTGCAATAAAAACCACTATCACATTTTCCAGAAAATGAAAAATTAAAAGCATTATTAATAGTGACATTGTCTACTTGTGAGGATACACTAGATATTTTGGTCTGAATTCTTTAGTTCAATCTTCAATTATAATAACTTCTTGAAATAACTGTTCCTTAATGTAATATAGCCACTTTTCAGAAGGGAACATTGAGACTCAAGAAAAAAAATAAACCAGTTCCCCACATTTCAACTATAAACCTTGTTTTCTTCATTTAATATACTTTCAAAATACTTTAAGTGAAAATTGCAAAATGAATAAGGAGGATTAAAGAGCTGACTAAGTGGTAAAAGAACTTGTTGCTCTTCCAGAGGACCCTGGTTCAATTCCCAGTATCCACACAGTGACTCACAAGACTCTGTGCCTCTGAGGGCACAAGGCATGCATGTGGTATACAGATATACATGTAGGCAAAACACTCATATACATAACATAATAAAATAAACAAACCTAAAAATATTTTGATTTAAAAATGAATGAAATAATAGTGTAGATTTGAATCAATACATTCTCATGATTCTTCAGGACTTCAGTTCTGAGATCTAGCTGACCTACTTCCCTGATCATATCTGTGTTCAGTGGTCTATATTGCAAGGCTTCCTCGGCTCCTTTTCTACCCTAACCCAGTTAGAACTCTCCACAAAGAATGCAAAAACAAGCTCACAAAATCATCTTGTATCAACCAGAACTCTCTTGGTCATGCATAGTGAAATGCTACTCAAAATTGGCTTAAGCAGCCAGGTGGTGGTGTTACAGGCCTTTAATCTCAGCACTCAGCAGAGGCAGACAGATCTCTAAATTCAAGTTCAGCCCAGTTTACAGAGTGAGTTCCAGCACAGCCAGGGCTATACACAGAAACCTTGCCTCAAGCAAACAAGCAATAAATAAATAAATAAATAAATAAATAAATAAATAAATGGCTTAAGCATTGTGGTGGCCTCCATAGGCTCTTATATTTGAAATCTTAGCAAACAAGGTGTAAAACTCTTTGATAGGATTAGGATTAGCAGTTGCTGCTTTGAAGATAAGTCACTGGGGGTAATCTTTGAGGTTTAAAAGCCCAAGACAGGCCCAATGTCTCTCCCTCTCTCTTCCTATAGAGAAGGATGTAGTTCTCAGCTACTGTTTCAGCAACTGCTGGCAGTTTTTCCTGCTCCCCACCATGATGATAATGGACTAAACCTCTGAAACTGTAAGGACACCCTCAATTAAATCCTTTCTTTCATAAGAGTTGCCAGTTAGTTCCTTGGGCAGCTGAGGATAGGGAACCTGAAATGACCCTATCCGACAGTCATACTGATGAATATCTTGCATATCACCATAGAACCTTCATCTAGTGATGGATGGAGATAGAGACAGAGACCCACATTGGAGCATTGGACTAAGCTCCCAAAGTCCCAATGAGGAGCAGAAGGAGGGAGAACATGAGCATGGAAGTCAGGACCAGAGAGGTGCACCCATCCACCGAGACAGTGGGGCTGATCTATTGGGAGCTCACCAAGGCCAGCTGGACTGTGACTGAAAAAGCATGGGATAAAACCGGACTCTCTGAACATGGCGGACAATGAGGGCTGATGAGAAGCCAAGGTCAATGGCAAGGGGTTTTGTTCCTACTTCATGTTCTGGCTTTGTGGGAGCCTAGCCAGTTTGGATGTTCACCTTCCTAGACCTGGATGGAGGGGGGAGGACTTTGGACTTTCCACAGGGCAGGGAACCCTGACTGCTCTTCAGACTGGAGAGGGAGGAGGAGAGGAGTAGGGGGAGGGGGGGAGGGGTAGGAGGAGGGGGAGGGAAATGGGAGGCTGGGAGGAAGCAGGAATTTTTTTTCAATTAAAAAAAAGAGGAAAAAAAAAGAGTTGCCTAGATCATGATGTCTGTCTTAGTCAGGGTTATGGCTGCTGTGATGAAACCCCATGACCAAAGCAACTTGAAGAGGAAAGGGTTTATTTGGCTCACACTTCCAAATCATTGTTTATCATCGAAGGAAATAAAACCAGGAATTCAAATGGCATAGGAACCTGGAGGCAGGAGCTGATGCAGAGGGCAAAGGGGTGGTACTTACTGGCTTATTCCCCATGGCTTGCTCAGCCTGCTTTCTTGTAGAACCCAGGACCACCACCCCAGGGGTGGCCCCACTCACAATGGGCAGAGTCCTCCCACTGAGTCACTAATTAAGAAAATGCCCCACAGGCTTGCCTGCAGCCCCATCTTATGGAGGCATTTTCTCAATTGAGGCTCTCTCCTCTCTGATGACTCTAACTTGCATCAAGTTGACATAAAGCCAGCCAGTCAGGACAGTGTCTCTTCATAGTAATAAAACAGTGGCTAAGATAAAAATGATGATGGTAGGTGGTATAGTAGTGCAGTGGCTTTGACCTTGAGTTTCCCACAATGACGGGCCTAAGGTCATGGCCCGAGCATTTGTTTTCTCTTCTTTTGTTGACTTTGCATTACAGATTGGATTTTTCCTCATGGAAGCTCTAGACTCACAGCCTCATTGTCTCTTGTCGAGTGGGAAGAAACAATGGCTTCTTCTAGTATCTCTGGCAGAGATACTGGAATAAGCTGATCCTACTAGTGCAGGTCTGTAATTGCAGCTACTCAGGAGTCTGAGGCAGGATTGGAAGCTCAAGGCTTCCTTGGGCTGGCTGCTCAGTAAGTTCAAGGCCAGCCTGGTCCATTTAGTGAGACCCTGTCTCAGAAAGTAAAGAGAGGGAAGGAGACACATAGAGTGCTTGCCTAGTATACTCAAGGCATCGGGTTCAATTCCCAATACCCATAAAAAAATAAATAAAAACGATCAGGAAGATCTGCAGTCTATTGTAAAGATCAAATCCAGGACCCTGAGCATTAAGTAAGCACCCCAAATGCAGGGACTCGTGTATTCTAGTTTATCCAACCAGAGTACTACACTCCAGTCTCTACAGCCAGGTCAGTCTTGATTGTATCACTGTATTATATATTTAGTCCTGAACCAATCATTCTTGGACAGGAACGCAATGTTCTGGTTGGCCAGAAGAAGATTGTACGTTCAACAGGTTTCTATTTTGTTTTCAGGATGGTTCAACAGGTTTCTATTTGTTTAGTTTTACTACTAACGTGTGAGCATGTGTGGATGTGTGCACGTGAGTGTGTATGTGCGCGTGAATCTGGACGTGCTTTTCCGGAGGGCATATCAGTCAAAAGACAACTTTGTGGAAGTAGTTTGGTTCTTTCATTTTCCTTTACTGTGGGCTCCAGGGGTGGAACTCAGATTGCCAGGGTTTTGAAGCAAGTACTTTTACCTGCTGAGCCATCTTTCTGGTCGGGTCCAGCTGTCACCGCAAGGGCAACAGTACTAGCAACAGAACTGGACAGAGGTGATACGACTAACGAAAAAAATAGGTATTGTTACGGTATTACGTAACAATAATAAATAAAGAAGGCTTTAGCAATGGACGTCAACTACCACAAATATACATGCAATCTGATCGCATATATACTTAAATTTATCTCCAGCAAACTGAATAACAGTAAGATACAATACCAGAATATCAAGAAAACTGATTAACTCCAGGCCAGATCACTTCTGTTGTAATGTGAGCAAGAGACCTACGTTTTGGGAAAGTTAATTGAAAACACCTCTCACCCAACAGTTGTAAGCCAGGGTCACTACTTATGAAGGCAGAGTAATAGAACAAGAGTCAGTCATCACCCTTCCCCTACATTGGCTTGGCCATGACCTTGGAATTTCCAGGATTTTAAACATTGGCGCCAAGGGGAGCAAACTAAGAATTCTTTAAGTGTTTCTTAAGGAGCTAGTAGAAAAGATGGGCAATTCTCAGATGATGCGCATATGGACTACATTTTGTACACATGGAATTCATGTCAAAGCCACAGCCAGGGGCAAGAGTGGCAGAGAGAACCGACCAATCACCTTCCTTAGAGTGAGAATTCACTAAGAACGTGATCTCAGCTGAGCACCAGGAACAGGAAGGGCCACTGTTGGAGGGAACCAGCAGCCTGAGAAGTCAGGCTTTGGTTTTGGTCGCAGGGGACTGAGCACAGCCCTGGCACCTCTGGTTACATTTTTGTTATTATATTAGAAAAGTAAACATATGCTGAAGTTATAAGTAGCATATAGTTCCCAAAATGAAGGTGAACATTTTATTTTAAACCTGAATCTTCCTTAAGCATACACTGTAACATATTAAAAGTTTTTGGATTTTTTTTGGAATATTTAGCGTGTTTTTGTTTTTGTTTGTTTTGAAACAATTACTTATTATCATTTTACAAGCATTGGTGTTCTGCATGCATGTATGAGGTGTCAGACCCCCTGGAACTGGAGTTACAGACAGCTGTGAGCTGCCATGTGGGTGCTGGAATTAAACCCAGAGCCTCTGGAAGAACAACCAGTGCTCTTAACTGCTGAGCCATCTGTCCAGTCTCACTCTCCATTTAGGTTTTTTTTTTTTGTTGTTGTTTTTTGTTTTTGTTTTTTTTTTTTAACAAAAAACACAAAGCACACAGACAAAAAACATCAAAAGTCTGAAGGACTTCTGGTCCCCAAAATTTCGGACGAGGGCCACTAACCTGTAATCTAAAATGCTCCAGGAATGAAACACTCCTCCTAAACACTCTTGGTATTGGAGCTCCTCCTCATCAGATTGCTGGGGTGGTAGGCTAAGTGTGCGGCAAATCTAGAATTTAACAACCAGAATTTTCCTAGGAGAGAAAACAGTTAACTATAGAGACCTCTTGACCTACAGTCTATACTCAGCAAGCCCTTGTCCCCTTCGCACCCCTGCCTATGTCTTGTAGGTGACAGCAATGGTACTGCAGGTGATGCCTGCTGTAGTGGTAGCCATGGTAGTGGCGGTGGTGGCGGTGGTGAAGGCTAACAGCCAGAGAGCACTTCTCATTGTGAGGCACTATGTTTTTGTTGGTTTTGTTTGCTGTTGTTTGACTTAAATGCCTTCTGGACGTTATGTGCGACAGCTACAATCTTTCGTACTCAGATAAAAGTAAGCAACCCACACATCATCAGAGCCATTTGGTGGCTCCTCATCCATATGCTTCACAGCCACCAGAGCTGTGGATGCAATAGCAAGAGATCCCAGGTTTCATACTTTCTGTAGCAAGTTAGTTCTTACATCTAATGATCGCTAGCATTCTGATTTGCATATTCATGATCAAGCATCACAGAGGTAAACACAGAACTAAAGTAACTGAAACTTAACAGCAACTTCTTTTTTAAAAAATTATTTTTATTGAGCTTTATATGTTTTTCCACTCCCCTCCCTTCCTCTCCCTTCCCCTTCTACCCTCTCCCACGATCCCCACCCTCCCAATTTATTCAGGAGATATTATCTTTTTCTACTTCCCATGTAGATTAGATTCACGTATGTCTCTCTTAGGGTCCTCTTTGTTGTCTAGGTTTTTTGGGATTGTGAATTGTAGGCTGTTTTTTTTTTGCTTTATGTCTAAAAGCCACTTATTAGTGAGTACATATTATATTTGTCTCTCTGGATCTGGGTTACCTCACTCAATATGTTTTCTAGATCCATCCATTTGCCCACAAATTTCAAAATGTCATTATATTTTTTTCTGCTGTGTAGTACTCCATTTTGTAAATGTAGCACATTTTTCTTACCCATTCTTCAGTCGGGGGGCATTTATGTTATCTCAGGTTCTGGCTATGACAAACAATGCTGCTATGAACACAACTGAGCACATGTCCTTGTGGTACAATTGAGCATCCTTTGCGTATATACCCAAAAGTGGTATTGTTGAGTCTTGGGGAAGTTTGTTTCCTAATTTTCTGAGAAATCGCCATACTGAAATCCAAAGTGGCTGCACCAGTTTGCACTCCCACCAGCAATGGATGAGTGTTCCCTTTACCCCACAACCTCTCCAACATAAGTTGTCATCAGTGTTTTTGATCTTGGCTATTCTTACAGGTGTAAGATGGAATCTCAGAGTTGTTTTGGTTTCCATTTCTCTGATGGCTAAGGATGTTGAATATTTCCTTAAATGTCTTTCAGCCATTTTAGATTTCTCTGTTGAGAGCCTGTACTCTGTTTTTTTATTGGACTATTTGTTCTTTTGATGACCAATTTCTTGAGTTTTTTGTATATTTTGGAGATCAGACCTCTGTCTGATGTGGGGTTGGTGAAGATCTTTTCCCATTCTGTAGGCTGTCATTTGGTCTTGTTGATTGTGTTCTTTGCTTTACAGAAGATTTTCAGTTTCAGGAGGTCCCATTTATTAATTGTTTCTCTCAGTGTCTGTGCTACTGGGGTTGTATTTAGGAAGTGGTCTCCTGTGCCAATGCACTCAAGTGTACTTCCTACTTTCTCTTCTGTGGTTGGTTTTATGTTGAAGTCTTCGATCCATTTGGACTTGAGTTGTGTGCATGATGGTAGATATAGATCTATTTTAATTCTTCGACATGTTGATGCCCAATTATGTTTGAAGTCAGGGATGGTGATGCCTCCAGAAGTTCCTTTATTGCACAAGATTGTTGTGGCTATCCTGGTTTTTTTTTTTTTTTTAGCCACAGAGCATCATGCAGAGGGGAACAGAGACACATACTAGCCACCCATGGGTTCAGGAGCACTAGGGTGAGTGGCAGAGGAGAGGGTTCTCAGTACTGGCTGTAGAGTCGAGTCCCGGTCAGCTCACTCACTTTTCAGCTGTATTAGATAGAAGGTTCTCAACCTAAGGGCCTGTACCTCTTTGGAAGGGTCAAGTGACCCTTTCACTGGGGTCAACTAAGACCATCAGCAAATACCGATGTTTGCATTATGATTCATAACATCGAAATCACAGTTATAAAGTGGCAATGCAATAATTTTATGGTTGGGGTCACCATCAAATAAGGAGCTATACTAAAGGGTTGCAGCTCTAGAAAGGCTGAGAACCAATGGGCTAGAATATTTATTGCCTTCTGGGTGCCAGTTTCTCTGCTGTAAAAGAGCACGATGCTGCACAGCTGTCGGTGGAAGAGGATGACAGCACTTTCATGTTGGCCCTCAGAGAACACTTCGTCACAACAGCATCATGCTCAGAGCGGGAAAGTCTAAGTTACAAGATAATCAATGTCTGTAAAATGTGTGCAAGGGAGACAGAACTTACAAAAAAACAGGAAAGGATCAAACCCATGTTTATCTCTACAAGAACTAATCTTGACTAGTCAAGATGCCCTACTTCCTCTTTTCTGGAACAAATAATTTTATCATATGTGAGAAGTTGGGTCAAGTTTCCCCTTGATTCACTCTTACTTATACACAGGCGAGCTTAGACTTGCAACAGCCCAGCTACTGGTTAGAAAGAGCAGGCCAAACCAAGCACCTATTCACCTATATCCTTACCCAGATGATTTCAGAAATGCCACTTGGTGAGGTGACAAAAAGCTGATGCCGTGGGTTCCCAGATTCCAGGAAATGTGATTAAAAAAAAAAATCCCTACTCCACCTCTCCAGTCACCTTACACCAAACTCTCCCTAAAACCAGCTGTTACTCCCTTGAAGGTGTTGGTATAAAAGGTAAGTGGAAGGTGAGCTATTGGAACCTATTCTTCACAGCGCAGTTCAGTTATGTATTGTCAATATGCGGTCACCTCAAAATACCATTTGGCTAATGAAGCATCTCAGACCTCTCAAACTATGGCTTGTTTGATTGCGGACATCTTCATGATGGTTGATATCCTTATGGAATTCGCTGCATGGGGCTGGCAGTCATCACTCCTGGGGATAATTCAGCAATGTCTGATGAGTCTCATGATTTAAAAAAAAAAAAACAGTTGTAAAAGAGTACATGCTGAATGACTCACTTGCAACCAGTTTAGTTTTGAATAAAAACAAAAGTCTCATCCACGTTTCTTTTACCTATACTATCTCCTATACAGCCATGAATGTACATATGTATGCGTGTGTACTCACAGACGTGCACAAACACATTCAAATACCCTCGCCATTGATGCTGAAAATTTGCCACCACTTTCAGTCTATTGCTTTTTAAAACATCGATTTAAAACCAAACTATTTGAAAATCTTCATATCAGGAAGCTATCTTGGGATCCTCAGCATACTGGACAGCCTAATTTAGAGCCGAACTAACTGCACAGTCACCCCACTCCCCATCAGCCACAAACTCTTTAGAAATGGCAGCCAGGTGTTCCTGCAGGGTCCAGTGTTTCTTGAATCGCATAGTTAAATTATTTTGTCAGGCACAGGGCGGGGAGGGGGGGGTGAGAGCGCGGGGAGGAGAGACTCACCTTTCACAGGGGCAAGAATGTAACTCTGAACTGGTTAGTCTGTCATTATTTCCTGTATTTGTTTCTAGTAGAAAACAATTCCCTGAAGAAACTCCAGACCCCCCAAGTATTGGTGTCTTTGCTGGAACCAGGTAAGAAAAAAAAAATAATGACATGATATTTAGTCTGTAAAGAGAACTTCAAAGAGCTACTGACTCTCGAGTTCATGCCCTGGCGTAGTTCTTCCCATACCGAAGCCAAGTTGCACGTGCGTGCACATTCCAGAGAAAAAATCAGACCCTCATCAGATCTTGGAAGATCATTTCTAAATATAGGAATACATTGCTTGAGCAAAATGTCTTTGTGCACCTAAGAACCAGAAGGCACACCAAGCAATTTATGCTAATGATGTCATTGATAGTGAGTTTTAAAATTCACCTCAGTCCCCGAGTCATTTGTGGTCCTTTACCACTGTAGAAGCTAAAGACTTAGTAATGACACTCAGTCAAATGGATGTGGCATGCCTCGGCGAACACCCTGGATCCCACCAGACAGAGGAGCTTTCTTATTTGGTAATACTTTGCATATGTCATCACACATAGAGTCTGAAATAATTAAGTGGGCTATAAAAATCTAGTGGAGGAAGTCCCCTAGAAACATTGAAACTGGTCTCTCCTGGACTCTGTCCTGTGCACCGTTTCCTTTGCTGACTGTACTCTTGCACTGTAACAAACCATAACTGTGTGTACAACCTTTTCCTGGCATTCCCCGACCTCTCCTAAAGAACCATCAACCCCAAGGGTATAGTTGGGGACTCCCGGAAGAGCCTACATGGGCTTTGACTAGTATACTGAGGAGAAGTGATGCTTGATCTGACTTGGTATGAGTCATGTGGAGGACTGGAAACTTCTGCTTGGGGGACTTGTGGCACTCCTAAGAAACAGGAGGCAGAAAGTTAAGCAGAAACTAGAAGCGATCAAGAGGCCCAGTCACCCCAGGGTCCCAGGCTAAGCTTCAGTCACAATATGACTGACTGTAACCCATGAGAGAACTCAGTGGAGAGAAATGCCAAAGGACACGGTATGTAGCATGTCCGTAGCATTAGCATGCTTGAGGTCCTGTGATCAATCCCCAATCGAAAATTCAAACAGGGAAAGGTCTGGCTGAGTGTATTTAACCCTACGAATCACGAGGGACATTAAATTTTTTGTTGTTGTTGTTATTGTTGGTTCGTTTTATAAAAAAAATACACATTTTTTTTTTTCTGATGGCTTGGGATCCAGCAATAGGTGACTAATGCCAGCAGAAATGATCAAATAGTTTACAGACATGTAGACTGTGATGGTGTAGAGGCCAGTCCTAAACAACAGCCAGACAGTATTTTTCACAACTCAGTTCAAAATAATTTTTCCAAATTGAAAGCAAAAGCCAATTTTTAGAGGGGACCTGGAGTGCCTGGGGTTCTCCGGGTCTGTTGAAGCCTGTAGCTGAATTGCCTTTATTTGTATTGCTTCTTGGAAAATGGCAGAAGGCCAACCATAAACAGTGTCCTACAAAGGAACAATCCTCAGCTTTCAGAGCCCCTCTGTGTTTGATTTTATCTTTCACAAGAAACTATGAAATAGTGGTTCTTACAAGTTTTAGACACATGGAGAGAAAGTCCCCTGGCAGGCCAGGAAATCAGTTTCCTGCTGGCCTCGGTGTGTGCTCTCCACCCTGCTGGGTTCTACCTGGTCACCCTCCAGTGACTCCTGACATACACTCCTGAAAACACTGTGGAATGTTTCTGCCTTCAGATTTCAGGGCCTGTTCTGCGGTAAATACTTTAGCAAGGTAAAAATGTGACTGCTTGGTCGTGAAAGCAAGAGTCCCCGACGGCGTAAAAAGCAGCAGTGTTGAAATTTCCCTCCAATCATCAGAAAGGATTTGTCCTCGGAACAAGTTATCTAAGAAGACAGCAGCAGCAGACAGGGAAGATACAGCAGACAGGGAGGATGCAGCAGCAAACAGGGAAGATGCAGCAGACAGGGAAGATACAGCAGACAAGGAGGATGCATCAGACAGGGAAGATGCAGCAGACAGGGAGGATGCATCAGACAGGGAGGATGCATCAGACAGGGAGGATGCATCAGACAGGGAGGATGCATCAGACAGGGAGGATGCAGCAGACAGGGAGGATGCAGCAGACAGAAAGGATGCAGCAGACAGGGAGGATGCAGCAGACAGGGAGGATGCATCAGACAGGGAAGATGCATCAGACAGGGAAGATGCAGCAGACAGGGAGGATGCAGCAGACAAGATGCCCTTTAGCACAGAGAACTGACAAAAATCTAGCTCTCGAGAAATGAGAGCAGCTTGTCTTGTAAACCACCAATTACCCGACGTGATGGTGACAATAAAGATATTTATCCTTTGCTTCTCTTCCTCGCATTTATGCTTCACATTAGGCAATTTTAGATGACTTAGCTACCTGCATGCTTCTAAGTGGAAAACTCGAAGTAGAGACATTTACTGCCTTCGTTGACTTTGTGAATCAAAACACTTACTTTAAAAATCAGATATTAACTGTTAAAATGTGTGTGTGCACATATTCTGTGGGAGTCAGAGAGTGACTTGTGAAAGTCCGTGCTCTCTATCATCAAGTTTCCAGGGATCAAATGCAGGCTTTCAGGCTTGGCAGAAAGTGCGGTTAGCCGCTGAGCCATCCCACTGGCCCAGATTCAAGTATTTTTCCTCTGTGTTGAGATTAAACTGTAAGCGCCTGATGGGTCACTTTATTTTCACAAGTCAAAACCAGAATGATGTAGCGCTGGGAGTAGAGAAGGCAGAATTCCCTGAGCCACCCAGGAAGAAAGACAATGGGTTGACTCACTGCCTGCCTGATCTTACAAAGGTCTCATGGAACTTTGGTGAGTGCAGAGCCAGGTTCTCTGCGTGCGCAGTGTTTTCCAAAGTACAGATGTTTTCCTCTTGGCTGGGACTGCTGTCTGGCTTGTCCACATCCTCTCTCAGTGTTCTGTAGACAGTGGCATAGTGTAGCCCTTACCTGAAGCTCAAACTCATGGCTGGGTGGAAAATGCTTCTTGGGAGAGACAGACTAGCCCTCACACGTGTAAGTATCTCTTTCCGTATCTCCCTGAGGTAAAAAATGGTCCCTGTTGAGGAATAGTACTTTAACTTGGCGAAGATGTGTTACATTTGTTTATACGGTGCATTTGTTTAACTATGTAAGGATGTACTGCTTTGCCTGCCTAGGTGCCTGATTGGTTTATTAAACGTTGATTGGCCAATAGCTAGGCATTAGATGGATAGATGAAGCCGGCAGGCAGAGAGAATAAATAGGAGGAGAAAAGGAGAGGAGAGAGGAGAAAGAGAGAAAGACACCCAGGGCCCGCCAGCAGACATGGAGTAGATCACAAAGAAAGAAAGGTAAAAAGCCCTGAGGCCAAACCATAGTTGAAGAGAAACAGGTTAAGCTGTAAGAGTTGATGGGTCAAGTACAAGCTAAGCCGATCATTCATAACTAACGAATCTTTGTGTCATGATTAGGGAGCTGGTTGGTAGCCCAAAAGAAAGACTGTTACAGGTCCCTCTAGTTCTGGGCCACACATTAAGTGTTCCTAAGGACACCAGGGTAAAAGAGACATAAATGTTCACTACTTGGAGGTGCTGGTAATGGGTGATTATAAGCACAGATTGATGTGCATATGGTTTTGTGGGTAGATACACTTGAGTGCTGGTGCATGTGGAGGCCAGAGTCCCTGTTAGATCCCCTGGAGCTGGAGTTACAGGCCATGGTGAGCTGGGAGCTGAACTCAGGTTCTCCGCAAAAGCTGTATGTGCTCTTAATCTCCGGGCCATCTTTACAAGCCCTCAGCTTGATATATAATCTTTATATATAAAGTTTTGTAATCTTGACTTGAATTACAGAAAATGAAACTGTTTCAGAGCTAGGATAAAGTTGTTGTATTTTTTTTTTTCCTGTCAAATAACATTTCTAACACTGCCGTGGGTTTAAGTCACATGAGGGTTTCTCTGCAGGTGTGTAATTTACCAAGCCAAACACTGCTAAGTCCTGCTAACGTGGAAACCCAAGGCCGACGACATACTTAAACACTATTATTCCTGTTAACACGCTGTTTCATTAGAATATTTTAATTTCCTAGCGACTGAACAACACTGAACTCCTAAACATATTTCAGCCCATGGATAAATGCACTGATCTTTATCTGTTTGTCCAGGTGGGTGTGTTATATAGCTGAGCTCATATAGTCACATCAAGTATCTCAAGGAGCACTTAAAATTCTTGTGGAGGGAAAACATCCAACCTGATATGTTCAAGCTACAAAACCTAGAATTTTAAGCCAATGAGTGGCAGGAATCTATCAGAAGTTTGAGCTTTGTAGGCTTTTGCTTTGTTTTACATGTGTATTTCACCTAGGGGTGGGGGGCTTTCCAGAAATTTACGAATGAGATACTGTGAATAGACAAAAGGAGGTATCATTAAGGTTTCTCACACATGGTTTTCTTTGTATATGTAAGCTCTAATAATCAGAAAAATACATAGGTATGTTTTAAATCTTATTTGGAAATAATAATAAATAAATAAATCTTATTTGGAAATAATGTCAAGGCTTTGAACTGGTGTCATATTACTCTTTGGTACACAACGAGGGGCTGTCTTCGTGCAGGTGGAGGTCTGTGCCTCCACCAAAGGCTGTCTCGGGGAAGGGTGCCTCATCTCGTGAGCCCCACAAAAGACAGAAACCTGAGCTACACGATGCCTTCATATTAGAACTCATGCCGCAGCACTGAAATGCCTCTGCATAAAATTAGACCCAGATCTTGGAGAATAGGTCAGATCTGTAATGACCTGAATTCGATCTAAAATGCCACTGTTTGCAAAATCTTTTCAGAGGCATAAAAGCTCTCCTCTGAGCCAAAGATATGTTTGCTATTGCTTTTAGCCATGCTGCATTTTAATACAAGCAAGTGTGCATTGATACTGTAGCTGTGATGCATTACTTGTGATCGCGAGAAAATTTTAATTTCCCTTGCCTCAGTTTCCTCATTTGCAAAGTCATGAAGATTTTGGCGGGGGATTTTGAGTGAGTGTGCCTGGCACACGGAAGCCGTATCATAAATGTTAACTGCCAATATTGGGTATCATTTACTAATTCTATATCTCATACTTTTTTTTTTTGCAGAAAATCCATCAGCATATAATAAAGGTGGTTCTAAAACATTTCGTTTGTTCACCGCATCTAAAAGGACACCATTTAGAAAAAAAAAGTTAGAATACATATAGGAGTAGACACCTATAATCCTAGCACTTGAGAGGCTGGGTCACAAAGATCATAATTTTGAGGCCAGGGTTACAAAGTCAAACTTTGTATTTAAAACAAACAAACCAAATAAACAATGAAACTTAGAAAACATAGACACATAAGATCCCAAACTTAGCTCAGAGTTTTCTCTCTACCCTACGCTTGTTCAATTTTTTTTCCCCGTTCCAGCCTTTCTTGCCAAAAAGTCATGCAAAAGGGGAAGGAACCCGATCACACCAGAAATTAGCCTGCTACACGGACCAAAAGAGAATCTGCATGCATCAGAAAATAACTTGCTAATCATGACATTTTAATCAACATGGAAATGCGTACTTTCCAGGCAAAAGACTAACAAGGCAATGGTTTTCAGACAATTCTGAAAAAAAAAAAAATGGCAGCAAAGATTCCCTGCTTCAGCATTCGGCTGATCTTCTTTCTATGTCTGTGAATTTGGCATTTGTAGATTGAAAAACATTTTATTAAAAAAATGTGTTTGTAGGGGCCAGTAACATAGCTCAGTGAGTGAAGGCACCTATCTGCCGCAGGTGCTTGATACACGAGTTCCACCCCCAAACCCACAAGGTGGAAGGCGAGTACCAGCTCCTGCAGGTTGTCCCCTTGCCTCCACAGGCATGCTCCCCCGCAACACAAGTACATATTAAAGAAAGTGTTGGTACTGAACACACACACACACACACACTTTTTTCTTGTGATTATTCCATAAACAAAACATTTTGTTGTTGTTTTGTTTCCAAATGAGCAGTTATACTGTACGTGTGCTGTGAGTAATCTTGAGGCGTGTAAATACAGGAAGGTATATAGGCAGGACAGATGCAAACACTATGTGATTTTCTCTAAGGGACTTCAGCATCTGCAGTGTTGGATATCTGTAGGGTGTTCTTGAACCAGTTCTCCACAGGTATTTCTTTTGGCCTTCCTGGGTGTGCTGGCTAGTTTTATATCAGTGTGACACAAGCTGGCGTTATTTAAGAGAAGGGAGCCTCAACTGAGAAAATGTCTCCATAAGATCAGGCTGTAAAAAAGCCTGTAGGACATTTCCTTAAATATTGATCATGGAGGACAGTCCAGCCTATTTTCAGTGGTGCCAGCCCTGGACTGGTAGTCCTGAGCTCTAAAAGAAAGCAGGCTGAGCAAGCTATGGGGAACAAGCCAGTAAGCAGCACCCCTCCGTCAGCTCCTGCTCATGTTCTTGCCCTGACTTACTTCAATCCCATTGTACCAAAGCGTGAGCCAAATAATTCCTTTCCTCCTCATGGTGTTTCATCGCAGCAATAGTAACCCTAACTAAAAAACTAAGGGATGCTACCATTGTCCACACGCGCATTGTGTTGCAACCCTCAACCATCAGTATGACCCAACTATGTGCAGACATCTCTACATTTCTCCCGAGGTCTGTATTTTGTTGGTCATGTCCTGAGCTAGAAATTTAAGAAGCTGTCCGCATCACTAGCCTTACTTCTGCTGGGCAAGATCTGGTAGAGAAGAGAATATGGCAAATCAGATCCTCTGTCCAATCACACTCTTAGCCTCTCTTGGGTAGGAGAAGAGCTGGCCAAGGAAGGCTTGCTGAGCTGAGTATGAACCATTTAGCATTTACAAAGTCCAGTAGTCAGTAGTCAGTACTGGACCAGCAGCCACTATACTGGTGTTACATCTAGCAGTCTCTACATCTAGCAGTCGTCTACAAGGCTCCAGGAGGTAAGAATTATATTCCCAGCTCAAATTAGGATTTAATGTCACTCAGGTATACATACTTTTTGCCTTTGCTGTTTGCCTTAACCGAACAAAACTGAGCCTCAGAGAAACCTGACCACTTCCTTCTAGTCTCTGATGGGTCAAAGCAGATTTTCTGGAATTTTTCCTTGTGGGATTTTTTTTTCTGGTGAATTTTTATTTCACTGTCAGTGTCCTCAAGAACAGACTCAGTGGCAGTGGCAGTATTTAGTGCTGGGGGTTGGGTCTGTTGTTTCCTAGATGACAGAATTGGCCAGTAGGCTTCCAGTTCTTCTACTTTGTCATCCATGCACCCAAAATTATACAGAAAGAGCACACCACTTGCTGGAGACAGACACGGCCATCAGTCCACTCATCAAAGTAGCAAATGACACAATCTAAACCCTAAGTAGTTAAATAAAAAATGACGTCCTTTATTCATCAAGCCCTGTTAAACACTGAAATACCATCCATCTTTCTTACATTACTTAGCAACGCCCTGTCTATTCTTTCACCCCCGACTCCCCTAAATTAGTCTAATGAGTTCATCCTTAACTCCAGATTGTTTTTCTTTTCTTCACACTACTTACATTTTATTGTTTCATCAGTATCAAAGCCGGTCTAAAAGTTCTTTTCTCCTATGTGTGAAATGGACGTTAATGTGTGTCAGCACATGTTCAAGATGCCATCAAAGTTAGGCCCCAAGCATTTCAAGACAAGGTTTGAGAATCTAAGTATCTCCAAGGATCCAAAAGAGTACAACTCTGTCTCAGAAGCACGCTCTTATCATGGACATATTTCTTATTTCCACAGTTGTGGTTTCGGATTGCGCGCTTTCCTGCTTTCCTGAGGGTTCAATTCGATGGCCTCAGTTTTAATTCCTGAATGTCAATTTCTATCTAGAACAAAAAGAATCGCGCACACTAGGAAGCAGAATTGCTTCAGGAGGATCAGTGACAACAGAGGCCCTTGGCATTTCAAAAGAGCTACACAGATAGCAAAGGATAAAAGTGAACCAAGATACACAACTTTGTACACGTTAGAAATATCCAATGTGCCACCAATACAATTCCCTAAAGCACAGAAAGTCCCAGAGACTGGAGCCACACGCATCTGTCTTTGTAACACTCTACATTTGAGTTCCCAACTATCTATTTTCCCCACATCCTGACATTCATTAAGACGTTTTCAGCCAGAATTTTTGGCAATATGCTTTTTTTTTTTTTTCAACTACAACAAGCCACACAAAAGTACTGCCATTAATGTCCAAATGGTTGCACCAGGCCAGGCCTTTCTGAAATACATGTGATCTTTAAAAGATTCTCTGTCTTCCCTTCATGAGTCAGCAGTGCTCGGTCTTCACCTAAACCGCTTATTTCACGAGCTCAGATGTTCTCCTCATCCAGCATTTTGTTGATGCCGTCGCAAAGTTTCTGTAAGTGAGGTTTGAATTTCCCAAAGGGATTATACAAGGCAGCCAGAAAATCACAATCTGAAAAGTGATCAAAGACGTGATTAACCCGTCCGTGAGACTTGGCGGTGAGGTGGCGCTGGATGATGTCGTGCAGCAGCTCCCGGCACTCGTTCAGCAGCCTGGACAGCACGTTGCGGTCGAAGGTGTACTCCACCTGGTGGAAGCTGACCACCGTCATGGCGAGCTGGTGGACCTTCTTCTTGAACTTCTCCATCAGCGCCAGCTCGTCTTGATTGAACTGATTGTTCCTGTGGAGGACGGCCAGCTTGATGACTGTCTTGATGAGGTTCTTGATGACCCTCTCCGCCTCCTTCTTGTTTTGGGTGTACTCCTTGGTCACCCGGTAGAGCTCATCCAGCACCTCGCTGCTGGTGTCATCGATCAGGGTGGTGGCGATGGATTTGGATACCATTTTACCCAGGATCTTCTTCTGCGCCTGCACGGCCAGGTTTTTGGAATTGAAGACATCTGTGGCCACTGTAAGACAGAAATGAGAAAGGATGGAAGATTAGTAAACAGCAAGTAAAACAAAACAACAACACAAGTCTCCAAGAATTAGGGAGCACTTTCCCCCATTCCTTCACTATTTACAGTCTGACTCCCATTTACTGATAGGAGTCTGTGTTCAGAAAAAAAAAAAAAGATTCAATGTTTTGTACATTTCTACGCATTGGGTTCTCATTTGTGGAATTAATGGGTTGATGTGTAATTAAAATCCTTTATGCCTTCTGCTATGTAGTCAGTGATTTCTTTAGCAGTTAATATTTAGAACATCCTTGAAAATATCTTCTGGGCACCAGCACACATGTAGCACACACTAACACACATGTACACATGCATAGCCATATAAGTAAAAATAGATCTAAAACTTAAATCTGTCTCGTGAGGTGGTAAACCATTTTATCCAGCTTAATTGTATAAAACCATTAAAAATTTTAAGTCAACTCTATACCTACTTGCTAGGCACCTGCAAACCTAGGCATCTTAAAGAAACTCAGTTAAGCCAGGGCGGTGGTTGCACACACCTTTAAGCCCAGCCCTTGGGAAGCAGAAGTAGGTGGATCTCTGTGAGTTCAAGGCTAGCCTGTTCTACAGAGTGAGTTCCAGGAAAGCTGTGTAACCACGAGGTTACATAGAGAAACACTGCCGGAGGGGGGTGGGGTGGGGACTGACAAACTCTTTTGAATGAAAGCAGCTAAAATAGCAAGGCCATGATACTGAGCAAGATGGCACATTTACCCCAGTAAACCCAAGGGAGAATCCTCTCATAAACCACTTACAGAAAGCTTAAGTGCCTAAGACATTGGTCATCGCTCTCTCAGCCATCCCACCCACTTTGAATTTCACTCCCCTATGTCAGCTTTTGGAAGGTTATGCTCCAGAGAGAGCTCACTGTTAGCTGCTATTCCTGATCCACGGCTTCTATTACGTTTTGAGGAAATAAACTTATTTCATGAGCCGATGAAACACGTTACATGCAAAGCATACTCCGGAAAAGCGGATCCCGGGAGCTGACGTTTGGAGTGACTGTGACTTAATTTGGCAGATGTTTAATGCACGAGAAGAGTTGCACAAATTACAGATTAATAACATATGAAACGGAATGCTGCTAGCTTAGGGCCCATAGAGAAAACGCTCTACAAACCAACATTAGCTTTATTCTACTATGATGCCCCTTCCATGTGCTAGGTGCAATAGGAAAGCTTGTCTACGATTCTGCCTTTTCTCCCTCTCCAGGCTGAAGGCTCAGAACTGTGGTTCTCCGGGTACCCACCCCACCATAGGGTTCAGGGATCTCTCTCCTCTCTGGACTTGCCACAAAATGCACTCAGAGCAGTTGAAATATAACCATTTAGTTTAGATGCATACCTCAGGGCACTGGTGATGTAAAATGATTTCTAGTTTGATAAAAGTTCGCATCATTAGGAAGCAAAACAGCAGAAGTAGCAAACCCAGGCTGGAAGGGCATATACGAGCAGCAACTGCCTCGGTGTTCAGGTTTCATGCTACATGTAAGGTGGGGACACAGAGAGTCCACATTGCATCTGAAATCTGGATTCACGGCAGGTATATTGTCTCATGCAGGTTATTCCAGAACGGCTCCTGGTGTGTAGAGCTCACCCAGGAACACACAAAGTTGTGCATCTCCTGAAAGGGTGTCCTGGTGCAACCAGCAATGGTGCCCTCCCAGGCGTCATATGACGTTACAGAAAGTGAAGTGAGAGCGCAGAGGAAGAACTGAAGTACGTTTGGAGAGGGAGGAAAGGAAAGTGAAAAGCTGCGAGAAAAAAGCCCGACTTCGGGGTCCAAGCTTTTCAACCATTTTTAGTATAACAGTAACCCATTCTTATTCCCGTCTCTCCAATGATTTCCCAGAGCGTTAATTCACACTGATGAAATTCTACACAAAGAACTGGTACCCCAGCAGATAATATTGCCACATTATGGCCAAGGGCCTTCTTTTATGTTATATCTCCAGATACAGACCTTTAAAAAAAATCAATCTGGTTTTTACAAGAAGAAACACACATCACTTTCAGATACATAACACATAACTCAGATTTCAGCAACCTATTTTAGATGAAGGCTCGCTCTTCTGCTTTGAATCTTTTAGGGACTGGCATAGCCGACAAACATCCTATCTAGAACCTACAATCTCAGTACCCAGATCAACATACTTTCCGTTGGGAAATACTGAAACCAGAGTGGAGAGGGAGGGAGGGAAGGCGGTTCAGACTCCTAGGTGCTAATTTCTCAGGGCTGAACTTGCAGCTTTGCATCAAGCTACTTTCCTCATTAAATCTCAACATTTCATTTCATTTCAAACATACCAGAGAAGTAAGAACTCTATGCCACAGCATTTTAGCTTCCTGCAAGCCAGCGGGGGAGAAGTCCATCTCCTGCAGACTAAGCAATGTCACCCCCATTTACTGTAAGCGAGGCAGAGCCCAGACGTGGAAGTTGATCCCTGGGGCTTTTCCTTTCCTCCCAGGACTTCCACCTGACACTTGTATTTTAACCTTTATGTCAACTCAGTGCTCTCTTCTCCCCTCTCCACTAGGAAGACTTCCATCCAGTGGTTTGATTTTTCAGCTTTATAAAACGGCCTCTTTTGAGCCAAGCAAGATTGTGGCTGACAGCCACTTGCCAGGGATATGTGGTCTTGGATCATCAAGTGTGACTGTTTGCTTTCTTGGACATTAACTGCTGCTGGCCTCAGCTGCTGGGGATCACTGTCAGTTCCACATGCTGGCCCAGGTCTCTTAAAGGTCCGCTGCATCCCAGAGCTAATCCTGGACTCCTGTCTCGGCTCACCCCTATGTGATATCATCGCCATGGCTGCAGAGAGCAGCCGTGTGCCAGTGACTCCCACAGTCCTAATTCAGCCTTGACTTCTTTTCCAGATTCGTTTTGCAAACACATTTAAGGCTGTTTTCTTCTGAGATTTTGCAGACATCACAGATGTACCATGTCCCCAACTGAATCCTTGTTCCTCCTCCCCCCACCCCGATCCAGCATTTACCACCTCGATTAATAGCATCTCTCCTGGCCAGAGACCTGGGAACCACCCACCATCTTGTCCTCCCTTTCCTTAGTCTGGTACCAAGATTTTTCCATATTTACCATTTATTTATTAGTTTATAAATTTTATTCAATTCCCTCCATCTCTACAGATATCATCTCCTTTCCAATGTCTTTTCACACTACAATCAGGGTACTTTGAAAATGTACATATAAAATGAGGTGCTTTTTTATTTTCCCACGACAGGTTTTTTTCTGTAGCTTTGGGGCCTCTCCTGGAACTAGCTCCTGTGGACCAGGCTGGCCTTGAACTCACAGAGATCCGCCTGCCTCTGCCTCCTGAGTGCTGGGATTAAAGGCGTGCACCACCACCACTAGGCAAAAATGAGGTTCTATTTAAGTTTTTTGCTAACCATCACACTTCCTAGTTCCTAAAAACCATTTTTTTTAACCTAATTATTCCCAGCTCTCCCTTTGGGCCCTGAGCTCTCCAAAAGCAGACTCCACCTGTCTACTTCTCGGTGCCATGCCCTGGGCTTGGGCAGGCACCAGTTTCTCCCATCTCTTTATCATGCTTAAATACTTCTCTAGGAAAACGTTTTGGCCTAAAAAATATATGAGTTTAAAATACATACTTGAGTGTTTCTGTTTGCTTATTTTACAACTTAGAGAAATCAGCACTTGTGGTAACTCACTAAATATGTGGGCTGTCACCCCACCCCCTGGGTAAGCATACTTCACAAGTGATTTCTCACCACCAGCAATTAGGTTTTTTAGAGAGCAAAGACTTATGTATACTAAGAGAATACATCAGATGACAACGACACAGATATTTTGAGTAGAAGCAGGGTGTAATATTTCTGACTTGAACCGCAGTGGAAGATTAGCTATCCTGGCCCAACTCTGCTTCTGGCTTGGTCTGTGTTTAAACAGGGACAGAGAGATGAACCAACACATGTTCCTGGAAGCAACGGAGATGCACACAGATGTTCTCCAAGGAGACGGTGTTGAGAATATTGATCAACTGTTTACCAATGAAGATGAATGCATTTGCCTTGGAAAGAGACATAGAAATTGTTGGCAGGGGGAAAAAAAAGTCTGTGTGAGGTCCTATTCCATTCCTAGTTTGCGGGGGAAAGACTGTTCTACAGAAAAGAGTACATCTTACGTTTCGTCTGCTCGCCGCCCCCTCCCTCTCGGACTTAACCAAACAGTCCACTTCAGCAATGTTTTCTGTAAAACAAACTAATATTTAGGGAATCCTGGTTTTACCATCAACAATCATAAAGTTGGAGATAAATATTGATGGTAAAAATATTCTGACCCATGTGTGCTCCGAAGAAAACAAAGATGAAAAGCCTTTTGATAATACCAATGAATGAAATTTTCTCAGAGCTGACAAAAATACCCCACGACTGCTGATATGACACAATGAAGGACTCAAGTCACGTTACATATCTATCAGCAAACACAATATTTTTCACTCAACAAGTTTACTACACTTGGTATTTTTGAATGCTGACTACAGATACACATGTCATTCCAGATGTTTTACCTAGTTAAATTCAGTCCAGTGGATCCAGAACGAGGAAGCACGAAAAAGAAAACCATTTGAAGAGCATGTCTGGCCATTGTGCGGAATGCGTCAACGTTCTTTAAACAATGCCAAACCTTAGCTCTCTTATATTTGAATAGTTCCAAATGTAAATGAACTTAGGGAGGGAAAAGGGGGCAGCGTTGGGGATAAGAAAATGGTCAGAACCAAGCCCAGCTTCATCACGAGATCAGTGAGCTAAGAGGTGACCTCCCTACCCTGGGATCTGGCAGTGGTCCAGGTGAGAATGATTGCTTATGTATCCTGACACCAGTCTCCGCACTGAAAACTCCGAAGTAGGAAATCAATAGTACAGAGAAGAAATGAAATTACAGGGAAAGCAGGGGAGGGGAGGGGAGGTCAGGGGAAGGGAGGAAGGGCCAGAGGAGGGGAGGGAGGGGCGGAGGAGGAAGGGACCGAAGGCACAAGTGGGGGCAGGGGCTGGAGTGGGAAGGCTGTGGCCAGTAGGAGCTGTGTGATCTTTATGAAGTGTAAGGACAGCTGGCCCTGAAAAGATCAGAAGTAGCAGCGTAGCTGGAGAGAAGACAAGTGCCAGACACCTCAGCACGAACTGCATTTATGTCCTAAGAAGGCAGCGGCCATCCCAGAGGTTGGTATCTTGGGAGAACTGATAAACCTTGGATCCTTAGCTTGACCTTCAATTGCACAGTGACAAGCTTACATTCTCATGATCTCAAGTGGCTAAGAACCAGCAACACACACCACCACAGGGACAAGGCTCCTGCTTATGGGGGCGGAGGGTGAATAAAATTTTCCCAGTGTAGTTACAGTGAGTCTTAGTATTCTTGTCTGCGTATCTTTGGATTGAACTTTGGGTACAGTGTTAGCAGGTTGCCTTGTTGCCTCATTAACTCAAGTAAGACAGATCTGCAAAACATCCAATTTGTATTCATTAGAGCGTCATGAAATTATCTTAAAATTATACCTTCCAACACATATTGGAATTTAAGCAAAAATATTTAAAGTTGGAAGGCTGCAGTAGAATCGTCGGGGTACGAGTGGTCCCTGCCGGTGGCATTTCTTCCCAGCACCCTGGAAAAGCAGTTTGACTAATCAGCCCAAACACTCTGCAACCAAGCAGTGACGGAGCCACTGCACTGCTCAGAGCTATTGCTGGGACCAGGTTTCCTCATCTGTAAGCTGAGACTGTTTATTGATTCAACCTCTCGGAGTTGTTCTACAAGTCAATAAACGGGACTGCATGGACCTGCCACAGTGCCTACCACAGAGACTCCTCTGAAGACATGCGAGGAGAACAAAACGTATTGGCTTCATATATATCTCAGTACTCTAGTGATGACTTGCATTTGGTCAAGATCAGTCAGCTCCTTCTGTCAGCACTATGAAACTGAACAATGCAAGGCACCAGGCGGTCACGTGGAAACAGAGGCCCCCTGCAGTGTACCTAATACCAACTTAGGTTTTCTTCCCCATGATCCCACTGAAGCACATGCAAATCCTTTGGAAAGAGAATTTCAATTCCTGCAGGATTTCAATTTCCCTTAGCAACAGATTCAACTGTAGGGAGGTTGTAGGAGGGTCTTTTGTCTGAGGGAAACTGGTCCTCAGAGAACAGAAAGAACGCCCACCCCACGGGGACAAGAAGAGACACAGTCGCAACACGCTTGGTATCCAAAGCTGTGTGGCAGGGGGACTTCAAGAAGGAAACGAAACAAAGCAGTTAAAGCCACACTGAGGCATCACCACCCCAGGCCTAGCCTTCCACAGCCTCATGGAGACTCAGACATGGGGCACAGGAAGCCAGTACGGCAAAACAAAGGCCCAAGAGGTCGGGCTGGAAGTCTGGGTGCAGGTTAGTGTCTTTGGAATTCAGTTTCCTCATCAGCTGAGTTGCTGGTGTGGGGGAAGAGGTTTCCTGGTGGTGTGGACAGAGTGAGATCTAGTGAGTCACAGATACTGAAGCAGCCATCGGTGTGCTATGCTCCTGAGGGGCCCTCACATGAACTCTGGCTTCAGCCGTCCTCCCTGGCGTGACTACAAACCTCAAAAGTAGAGACTGCTTAAACAGAGGACCCAATTCAAGCGCACAGCGCCCTTCGTCTCTTCTAGCTGATAATGTGTGGACAAGACAAAAGAAGCCCTGAAGATGACATGAAGAAGGTTTTCCCTGTACGACCACAGCCTGTTTCGGTGACACTGAACCTGTTCAACATGATTTTGAGGTTAACTGTGTGTCCTGTATTCCTATGCTGTATTTTGTGGCGATTTTGAACATCTAAAGCCAGGGAGACAGGTCAATGGGTAAAGCTAGAAGACCTGCGTTGGATTCCCAGAACCCCCGTAAAAAAGCCAGGTGTGGTGGCACGCCCCTGCAATCCCAGCACCAGAGAAAAGGAGGCAAATGGGTCCAGGGCTTCCTGCCCAGTCAGAAGAGTGTGCTTGGCAAGCTCTAGACTAATGGCAGATCCTGTCGCAAGTGAGGTGGACAGCATCCCTGACAATGACACCTCAGGATGAACTCTGGACTTGATACAGGTACACATATGTGCATGTGCACCTGCACACACACATGCAGCCATTTGGACACGATTATGCACACACATGCAGCCATATGCACAGAATTTGCACACACACATGCAGCCAGATGCATACGATTATGCACACATGCAGCCATATGCACAAGATCATGCACACACACATACAAAAGACAAAGCCATCTGCTTCAGTCTTTTCATGCCCTATTATTAGACTCACCTCTGCCTCTTTCCAGTGTTCTCTAAAGATCATTCCACCTCTTTATTGCCTCCTTGGTGGAATAAACTATGACAAGACATCCCTATTGCCTCCAGAAATGGAGGAAAATTTGGTGATGTTTAGATGAAGCAGAATGGTTGGATCTCAAAGAATGCCAGTTTCATAAATGTTAGGACGAAAGTTAGAGAAACAAATATATTTTATAGCTGCCCAAAGTCAGGGCAAGACATATATAGCCATGAGTACCCGTTAAATTATTCAAGGTAATAATCACAGTAAAGATACAAACAATAGACAATAATAACAGTAGTTACCGTGAAAAAATAGCTTGGTTAGTTCTTTAAGAATTTCAGACAATGTATTTTAATCATATTCGCCCCACAATTCTTCCCCCTAGCCCCCAAATTCATGGCCTCTTTTTTGTTATAATCCCTTACTCCAGTTTTTGCTGTCCTTATACCTCAGTGTGGGGCCATCCACGGGCACATGGCTGACAACCAGAAGCCACATCCTGACTCTTCTTCCCACAGAAGCTATACACGCCACAGTTCTTCAGCAAAGGGCAGGGGCTCATGAGTCCCTTCCCCTCCACACTAGAATGCTAACCGGGCAGCCAATGTTTTAAAGAATCCTTTACTATACTATCCGGGAACTTGCATTATCTCACTGAGGTTTCATACCAAGCCTAGAAGGAAGACTAGTACTGCCAAGATGTTCAGGTTAGGTCTCTGAGGTGCAGAAAAAAAAATGAGATAATTTCTTATGTATTTTAATCTTATTGTTTTCATTACCCCGGCTTATTCCAGATCCTTCTCACCTCCCTATCTACCTAACTTCATGCTATCCTTCTTTCTTTAAAAAAAAAAAAAAGACAAAAACAAAAAGGTCAACACACACACACACACAGCACACTTAAAAAGACATGGAGTTCCTTTTGCAGTGGTCAACTATTCCTGGCCACAGGACCCATCCTGGTTGCTACCTTTATCAAACCCCTCCCTTCAAGGCTCAGGGATCGATGCAGAAGAGGATGCAGACAGACTGTAAGAGCCAGAGATGACTCCAGGGAAACAGTGTCTCCCAGACACAGCAGGACTGATACGCATGTGAACCCACAGAGCCTGACAGCAAGCACACGACTGCACAGGTCCAAACCAGACAAAATCCCAGTGTTAACAAGGGTAAGTGGACACAAAGTCACTGACCAAGAAGCTGCTACAACGGAAACCTGCTGGGAAAGGGAAAATTAGTTTTCTCCAATGGGGTCTCACCGAAATTGAGCTACTGTCAAAAAGCCACACAGTCAGTGAGTGGGAGAGATGAATTTGAACGCACACATGTCCAATGCTAAGCTCTTCTCTGAAAGTCTCATGGATGCATGAGTTTTAGAAATAATGTTTCAGCCAGGCTGTGGTAGTGCACACCTTTAGTCCCAGCACTCAGGAGGCAGAAGTAAGCAGATCACTGTGAGTTTGAGGCCAGCCAGGTCGACAGAGTGAGATCCAGGGCTACACGGAGAAACCCTGTTTTGAAAAAGGAGGAGGAGGAAGAAGAGACAGAGGAGGAGGAAGAGGAGATGGAGGAAGAGGAAGAGAAAGAAGGAGGAGGAGATGGAGGAGGAGAAGGAGGAGAAGGAGGAGGAGAGGAGGAGAGGAGGAGGAGGAGGAGAAGGAGGAGAAGGAGAAGGAGAAGGAGAAGGAGAAGGAGAAGGAGAAGGAGAAGGAGAAGGAGAAGAAGAAGAAGAAGAAGAAGAAGAAGAANAGAAGGAGGAGAAGGAGAAGGAGAAGGAGAAGGAGAAGGAGAAGGAGAAGGAGAAGGAGAAGGAGAAGAAGAAGAAGAAGAAGAAGAAGAAGAAGAAGAAGAAGAAGAAGAAGAAGAAGAAGAAGAAGAAGAAGAAGAAGAAGAAGAAAAGAAAAAGGAAGGGTATCTTTCTAAGGGAAGGGAATTTAAAGAAAGAGAAAAGGATCTAAGGATGTCTCTCTATGGGAAGGGAATTTAAAGAAAGAGACGGAGTAGTTCCAGCCCAGCTGAACTTGAAGAGTTTGTGTTCTCAGGATGCACCTGCTTAGCTTTGAGATGTTAGGGTGTTTAATCTAAAAACAAAGATGTGCTTGCACCGTTCAAGAACAAGAATGTCATCAAATCAAGTGCAAAGTGTCTCAGCTTTGCCCCCACTCGCTGCACGCTCTGATCTTGACCCCTGCTTCCAAGAGGCAACAACTGTTGTGAGATTTCTGGCATCTTTTCAGAGCTATGCATAGCTCTGCCCCTGCACAGATAAGCAAATGTATGAATAGATCCTGAGCTATGTGAAGGAGTCTTAAAGCTCCTCCACCTCCGTGCTTTGAATCTCAGATAGGGTTTCACTCTGTAACAGCTCTGGCTGGCCCGAAACTCATGATCCTCCTAAGTGCTAGGATTACAAGTGTGCCCCACCACACCTAGACTGAGGCTCGCGGTTCTTAAGAGCTGTGATTTCTGAGTGATGAAAGGGACACATGACAACGTGTAGGTGTTCTCAGTTCTACGCGGAACTGATATAAAGTGGCGATGTGCTGAGGAGCAAGGGCACTCCCGCGTCACTGCCCACATCACAGTCGTCATAAGGGGCCCTTCGGAGTGCTGGGTGGAAGCAAGGCTGTCTTCTTGAAATGTGTGAAAGGGGGACCAAGCACCGTGATTAAGATTATCATATAGTTTGTCATCCACACGAAATACCTTAGAACAGGGTGCTATTGGTGATTGCACCATGAGAACAGATCTGTGAACACCTCAGATAAATGCAAGTGGTTTTCCTACGAGAATAAGAAAGGAGCAAAACTAAGGATTTACTCAAATATTTATAAGAATTTCCTTGAGAATCCCATAAACATATCACCAGGTTTTCTTCCAAACTTCATTATAAATAAAAATACTAGTTTTTAATTTATTTTTTTAAATTTTTCTTTTACTTTTTCTTTTGAGACAGTGTTTTTCTGTGTTTGGCTGTCCTAGAACTCACTTTGTGGACCAGGCTGGCCTTGAACTCAGGGAGATCCACCTGCCTCTGCTGGGATTAAAGGTGTGCAGCACCACCACCCAATTTAGTTTTGTTTGTTTGTTTTTAAGATGTGAAGAGGAATCATATTAATGGTGTGGGAAGAAGTCTCTCTAGTCAAATAGTATCTATGCAGTTTAAAAAAAAGGATTATTAAATTCTGCTTAATTAAGTTTCCTAAAAAACATTTCATACAGGACCCAAGGCTAAAATCAATTAAGATAATTGATTCCATTTTTTATGTTTTTTAATCTGACAAACTGATGAAGGTTCTTAGTGTTGCTTTGGAATGGACTCATTCAGCACAGCTCACAGCAAGCAGGGGTGGGCCAAGCGGTCATGGTGGGCTGTGGAGCGAAGCTGGGCAATACAGTGATGCAGGCATAGCTCCTGGAATCAGGCAGCCTGGGTCAGAAGCTGCATCATCCCCTGGGGTCCCTAGAGACTGGATCACATCACCAACTTCCTCTGTGCCTCAGTTTCTTGAAGTGCAAATGGAGTTTAAATAAAAATAACCCATATGAAGGGCTTAGACTAGCATTTGCTGTGGGGTAATCAGGTGGATTTGTACAATCATCATCATTTTAACTGCTAGCTCATCATTACAGTGAAGTTCTGGTACAGAACGACTCAGGTTCATGTGAAGGAAGAAGAAAGAAGATTAGATGTAACTCATACATACCACTCAATGAAAACTTGTGTTGCATGTTTCTAACGTGCCAGAAGCTGTGGCTTCAAAGATAAGTAACACTCTCTCTTTTCTCCAGGCATCCAGACTAACGGAGGGGAGGGGGATGATGGGAACAGGTAGGTTGCACCACAGAAAGTCCATAGGAGCATTGTGAAAATAAGCAAAAGCAGTGAAGATAGTAAATGTTAATTTTTGAATGAGATGATGGGGGAGGGGGGAACTAGAGTTGAAGGTTTCTCAAAAGGGGATTTGCCTCAAAAGAAAAGCAGTTCCTGCCTTAGAGAAATAAGCAACTATATTCCAGAGCAAACACAAAGACTTCCTACTTGCTTGTGAGGCATTACAAATTCTGTTCATTAGCATCCCTAAAAAAGAGAAGTCAGCTGGGCAGTGGTGGTAGCAGAGGTGGCCCAGGTCTTTAATCCCAGCACTCAGGAGGCAGAAGCAAGTGGATCTCTGAGTTCAAGGCCAGGCTGATCTACAGAGTGAATTCTAGGACAGGCTCCAAAAAGATATAGAAAAACCCTGTATTCAAACAAACAAACAAAAAACCAGAAAACAAAGGATACATTTTAGGAGAGAGATGGAAACATCAAACATGTAAGTTGTGTATAAGTTGTCAGGGCTGTGGAAGGGTTTGCTATTAGGTTTCTCAGTTCTCAGTGTTTGGCAGGGAAAGGAGACAGAACCAGGCGCCCAGTGCAGAACTCTGTGTCTTGGGCCACTCGTACCAGAAGGGCATGGAAGTGGCTTGGTAATTGCCACGACGACTGCATCAGAGTTTCTAGGACTCTTGTTTCAGAAGTTGTATTTGGGAGGCACTGAGTGACCATGACGCATAATAAAGGTTCTACCCTGCTCTGGGGTACGCTCCTAGAACACTGGACTTAAAATCCCAAGTAGGTATGTGTTGGCCACAGAATGACATTGAAATCAGACTCAATGGATAACATTCTCTTTCAAAATTTTATGAAAATCGAGATGTTGACTTGTGAATGGAATTCACAGAAAATATTTTCAAGAGAGAGCCTGTGAGGGTTTTGAGACTGCGGCTAGGAGTGTAAGAAAGCAAGCCTTTTCTAGACGACACCACAAAGCACAGCTGGAACAGGGCCTACCTCCTACACACAGCATTGAAAGGAAAGGAAAATACCTTCCAATCATTTGTGCAAAATTGACTGTAGCGAGTGATTCTTTTCTTTTCAAATTAAGTAAATCTTTATTTATCATGTTGAGCTTGGAAATGCTAGTAGTTCTTACAGATGTTCCAGCTGCACTTGATTTACTTACATATATTTAAGCATATAGCGCTTTCCCACGGTTGAGTCAATGCTGTCTTCTATCAGAAAGTGGTGAAAACCCCTCTAAAAAGCTCCGCGATTTCTACACTTTTCTAAGTCAAGCCCTACAACCTGCCAGCAGCACCAGTCCCGGTGAATATTTATATTCATGTAATGTTTAGAAAAACAACAGCAAATTCTAAATCCAGCAGGCTAGAGTGACGTTTAGTACTGAGCCAGCTCTCAGATTGGTATCAGCAGTCAATACACACTTCCTGGTCTAACCAGGTTGCCTCTGGTCTGATAATAAAGACAACCGAACAATATAATTTCGGTGACCACTCTGTAGTTAACAAAATACTTTAAAGCACTTTCACGCACATTTCTGACTTGGACTATAATTTACCGCATCCCCCAAGGGAGCCAGAAGAGTGAACCATAGCTCAGAAGCCAAGGGTGCATAAGCAGAGACAGCCGAGGAACATTACTTCCTAGTTGCTCTGTAACTGTATGTTGCAAATTAAGGCAACGTTTATTGTTTATTAATTTCCCATCGGATACTACATACTGCTAAGCCAGCCACATTCCACTTCTTGGAGCTTGTATCTTCCTTTACCCAAAATAAGAAGCAAAGGTCTTACACATCAGGGGATAGAAAACTAAAGAAAAATCATGTCTGTCTACCTTTACCCTGGCCCTCCATTCCTGCCACTAAGGAGCTTTTTCATTCTGTAAACCTCAGTTAAAAAAAACCACCTCTTCCAAGAAACCTTCCCAGATCCAACGGCCAGAATAAATCTTTCCTTCTAACCTGGTCTGTGCTTGATAAGGAAGTTCAATTTCCATCTGACCATAACTGCTTATAATCCTTGACAAGTAAGGCACCAAATCTTTCATCTCTGTATTCTTCACAGTGCTTAACATATGCCCTCGAGCTAGCACAGAATGAACCGAGTTCCAACTCTCTAATCTACCTTGCTGGACCCCACGGGGATCCTTCACAACTCCTAAAGACATGTCAGAAAATCAAATCAGTTCTTTACATCTAGAGTTTAACAAAGGAAATGATTTGTACTCTATGGCTAAGAACATAACCCTATAAATAGGATATAGACACAATCTTTCTTTAAGTGGTACTGGTGATCAAACCCAGGGCCACATTGTGGTGGGCAATCCCTTATGTTTTAAAGGAGCAAAATATATTAAAAAACAAAACAAAAACAAAACTGATGCATTTTCTATTTTTCTATTTTTAGACCATTGCTTTTCTCTCCATCCTCAGTCAAACTAAATAACTATCCAATCTTTGCAGCAAATGTTGTAGAATCTTCCATACAAATACCTCAAATCCATCTGTTTGAGCATTTTAAGAGCAGCAACCTGTTGGCCTTACCCTGGGCATCTCCTAAATATGCCTCTTGGCACAACCTCCCAACATTCTGTTGGCAACCTTTCCCCAGCCATTATATTAACTTGTCAGTCAAGCATCTTACAGCCATATTGACATCTTGTGGGCAGATCCTGAAGAGGGCAAGCGAATGGTGACATACAGGCCTTCATCGAGTAAACTACTTTAACTCAGATATCAAGGCATTCATGCTCTAGGGGTCTCTGACAAATGCAAGTCCCTTCCCTGAAGGCTCTCCGCAGCACGGTTCCTGACTTTGGGTGCTTCCAAAGAAGCATCTGAGTCCTTGGAGTAGTTCTTCCCTGTTGTCTGTTGTCTGTCTGCCTCTAGTTCAGGGGCTCAGGAAGAACTGCAGAGTCTGGAGCCTGGACTCCCCAGATTCGGGTTCTACACAGAGTTGTATTGCTCTTAGGGTTAAGTGTTAGAAAATGGGGACAGTTAACCTCAAAATCTTTGTTTCTGAATGTCTTTGAACAATCATTCAGATCCGTGCATAAGAAGCTCACGTTCCCACATGACAATGGTGCTCCTGAGCTTTGTTGTGACCCCTCTCTTTTGAAGGAGCATCCATAGAGTTTTGAGTGGGTGACCTCTAACCTGTACCATATAAATGTGGCTAGACTTTCAAGGGACTTCTGGAGCTCCTACTGAATAGTCTGGAATTAAAACTCCTGCAGAGAAGCTCTTTCTCTGATCTGGTCCCTACATGATTATAGGTTTTTTAGGGAGGCTGGACTGTTAAAAGTCAGCATGAAGGACCTGTAAGAAGAAAATGCCTCCTGATCAAGAGAACAGACTCTCTGGCCTGGGTGCAGACACCACGTTCCAAAGTGGCCAGGTCAATCTCCTATCCAAGGACACACCCCCAGAAAGATGGGTTCACTTGAAAACAAGCGAATGAAACAGTGGGAATAATTTACTCTTTGAACTAAGGCCCTAAAGCAGGCTTATTGAGCCAATTATTGCTGAGCAAGGACCTCCTCCCTACTGCAGTTTCTTACTCCGAGACAGGACAGAAAAGGAGAGCATAAATGTTGATGAGTTTTAAAAAGTGTTTAAAAAAATAAAAAGAAGAGGGATTTGTAAAAAAAAAAAATTAAATATGAGTCTTTTCAATCAAATACTATAAAATTTTGTTTAGGACAAGAAATTAAAATTTTTTAATCCCCCCACCTTGTAGGACTTTTATGCAAATGTTTTAATCCTCCCCATTCAGTAAAACCTTTGTTTACATGAAGGTATGCGTACACACACACACTCCAGCCCAGCAATGTACTCATACATTAGTGTGATGGTTTGAATAAGAATGGCCCCATAGGCTCATATATTTGAGTGACCAAGGGACTATCTGAAAGGATTAGAAGAATCAGGAGTGGCCTTGGTGGAGGAAGTTTATCACTGGGGGTGGGCTTGAAGGTTTCAAAAGCCCATGCCGTAGGCTCTCTCCTAGCCTATGAATCAAAATATAGCTTCTAGCTACTGCTCTAGCAAGTGCCTGCATGCCACGATGCCCTCTGCCATAGCAATAAACCCCCAAATCTGTAAGCAAGCCCCCAATTAAATCCTTTCTTTCATAAGAGTTGCCTTGGTCATGGTGCCTCTTCACAGCAACAGCAAAGTAACTAAGACAGTCCCAGGCTTCTGCTACATTTGGTGCCTGATCTCATTTCTATACAACGTGTCAACTGGGTCACAGAGAGGTGGTAAATTTGCCAAGTTCACAAAGATCTCAGGAGAAAGTTGAACTAATTGTCACCGTATCATTGTGAAACCCTAAACAGTAAATAAGCTTAGAGGTTGGGGGGAGCCCTCACTCCACTTATTTCTCATAGCACAGATCTTTTTGTTGTTGTTTTAACTGAGTGTCTATTATGTGCTAGGTAGAACACATGCACACAGTAAGTTTGGATTCTAAAGGAAGACCCATGACAGAAACAAACAGGTAAGTGCCAAGTAGGGACAGCGGCCATATGAAAAAGAAGTATATAAATGAGAGAACATGTTCTTCCATCCAGGGTGGTCAGGGAAGGCCTTTCTGAAAAGGTCACGTTTGAAAAGAGACGTGAAGAAAGCACAGGAAGTAACCTTGGCCTGGTGCAGCCCCCAAGCTTTCCCCACAAACTGTCTTGACCGTCCTGCCTAGCTCTTACAGGAGTAGGCATTTGTGGCTCCATTGTAACCTGGAGTAGAATCCTTGTGACTGGTTATACTTTATTACGTATTCCTTGCTATAATAAATTTTCAGTTAATCTCTAGCATGTAGTGCCTAGATTTGTGGGGAGGAGGTAGGAGGATGGGGAGGAGTAGGGCATGGATACTGTTTCCATGAAACACAACCAAAATAAGCAACTACAGATGATGTATTTTACTATCTGTTACACAGCTACCTCAACGACGCTTATACAAGCGATGCATATTTCAATGTCGTCTTTGGGAAAAAATATTCTCCTCATTTAATCATTAAAGACAGGAATAAAAAACAAGCCTTCTATTGATAGCCTTGGAACTGGTAGGGAATACCTACATCTGAAGAGATAATATAACTCTGTTTTTAGAGCACAGTTTTTCAAACTATAAAAAAGCATTTTCTTTACAATCATTGACAAGAAACTGGAAAATGAGGGTGAGAGCAAAATGACTCAGTTGTTAAAGCGCTTGCTGTACAAGCTGGTATAGTTCCAATGTAATTATCTTTGTGCTGGGGAAGTGGGGACAGGAGGAGCCCCGGGACCTGCTGGACAGCCAGCCTTGCCTATTCAGAGAGCATCAAGGCAGAGACCCCCACCTCGAAAACACAAGGTGGATGGCTCCTGAGGCTGACACTGACTTCCACACACATACACATTTACCCCATACCAATGTACACCTACACAAACATCGCACACATATACCTAGAAGAAAGCATGAATTTACCTAAATCCGTTGAAAAAAGAAAGAACAAACTGGATCTATTTTATTTTTTTCCCCTTTATTGAAACTGGCTGGCTTAAAATTATATTTAGAATTTAAAATAACAAAGCCCCTCTCAAGCCAGAAAGACAAATATTTAGTTAAAGTAACCACAGTCCTATGATGTTGACAGCACGAACCTCGTATATTAGACGCATTCTTTTCAGTTAATGAAAATAACTAAACAGACCGTTACAGTCCTTTCTTGCGAGAACTGAAAACCATGCCCTGAATATATCAACTTGTTGTCTTGGAGATGGGTTTCTTCTGTAATGGTGGCTATCAGGGTAAAGTAAACTCTGGCAAATAACACAATAAAACGGGTCATTTTTATGACCCACTGCCAAATATCAACAACACAAATGTCTTCTCTCGGAGACTTTGTCAGCCCCCCCTCTTCGGAGCTTCCATCACACCCACTCCCCCACCCTGTCCCCTCTCACATCAGCCCCCTGCTCCAGAGATGGAACAGGGCGGGCAGAGGCTTGCAGGTCAGCCCAGGGTCACCACGTGAGTCCTATTAACTTGTGATGGCCCTCTCTCCTTCTGGAAAGGTTTTGGCTGGGGCACTACCTACAGCAGTAAGAAGCAAATTCCTCCACTTAAAACTTAGCAATTTCTGCCACTTAGAAGCCCATGGCTGCTGCTGTCCAGTTGAACCAAACACTATCACTTTTCTCCAGCTGTGGTAAAACTCACGGCACGTAAAATCTACACTGTTACCATTCTAAAATTATTTTGTTATATCCACATGTTGAGCAACCATCTCTAGTATTTAATTCCAGCATACTCCTATATCCACCAAAATGGGGCCCCATAATATGTAAAAATTTTGCTTTTGTAATTAGTAAAAAAAAAATCATCTGAAAGTTTGGAGGGATTCCCCCCCGCCCTTCTTCTTCATAAAAAAAAACAAAACCTGACCTTCTGCCGACAGGGACTGGGGAAGGTGGGAAAGACATGTCCTCTCCAATTTCCTACCTGTCCATCAGCATAGGGGAAACTCCCTAGCCCCGTGGGTGTATGAGTTAGCATTTCTGACTGGAATGGCCAGGGTCCTACAGCATTGTGAGTCACTTTACAAGAACCTAGGATAAGGCTCTCGGCGACTCATGAGCTTCCAGCCCTTTGTTCCTGCGTTGTCCATCAAACTGGGCAAAGGGGCTGCCACTGGTCTCTCCTCCACAATTCCCAGGCTCTTGTCGACTTCTGGACTCGCTTTTTCCTCATAATGCTTCCACTTTTAACCTCCCGATCTTTCCTGAAGTCTCTCTCCACCTCAAGTCACATTCTATTCACCTCGGCTACATCTTCAGCCTGTTCCCTTTAATACTACACTCTCACGCTTTGTTTTCTACCTACCATCTGCATTTTGCTTCCTTGTAGCTACTTAGCATACTTTTATTACAAAATAAACCTACTTAGAAAGGACACCAACTCTTCAGTGTGAGCGGAGACTGACATCGTTCCCTTTGAACACATCAAAGTCTTCAAAATCAGTCACTACTGTTTTCTTCATTCGCTATTCTTAACGTAAAAAAATCATTCAACGGAGACAACAGACACCAACGCAATTAGCTGCTACCAGATGCTGCTGTTTGCCAAAGGCCACGAGTCCGCATGCAGTTTTGGATTACAAAATGAGTCCTGTGACTAAGGAGGCAAAGGTCACACAGTCCAAATACAAGCATTCTCTGGAATGATACAGAAGATAAAAAACAAACAAACTGGAAGCACCTGGTCTCGAGATGTGGTTGTCAGGATACTGTGTCTGGGATTTCCCGAAACCACTCGCTGTAGTACTAGCATCACAGGGGCCATGTTTTGAGAAACAACCACATTCCATTCCAAGTTCACAGCACCACCATCTACACCAACAGTTCTGCCTCAGATACTTTTCCGTGATCCTCTCTCCCCAGAATGTGGCATCCCCTCTGGGTCCTTAACTCGTGTGTATGTCTCATAACGCCTTGAGACTGAGTTCCCAAGTGCAGCAAGAGGTCTTCCCATTCTGTTTTCCTTCCCGGGTGAAGCTACCCCTTTATCCTGATCAGATTCCTGTCCTATGCCTGCCTTGACATCTTGGGGAGAAAACGTAACTTTAAAAGTTCGAAACTAGCTTCCAAATGAACTCAAATATGTCTCAGCTGATGCTCAATACCGTAAAAGGCCGAGGCATGCATATGTATGTGCCTCTCTGCCCTTCTCTCGCTGTGGGTTTCACAGAGCACTGAAGATAATTATCGGTGGACCGCATTCCCTGTTCTAAGAGTTATCCTACCGAGCAAGTTCTTGTTAAAGGGGAAGCAGATATAGCTAGAAGGCTGGGGAGTAGAGCGGGGGTTGGGTGAGGTTTCTCAGCTTGTTTCCAGGGTGGGCACGGGGTGGATCTTCTGGGTGGTTCAATGTGTTCTACATGTCCATGAAGAAACTGTTCACATGACCAGGGCCAATGTGGGAGAAATAAGAGTTCACGTAAACAAACAACAGTATTAACTAACATAACCTTAAAAAGCTATTGAGATATAATTTGCGATGGTAAGATTTGTATTTTCAAAGTACCTAGATTCGTGTTCTAAAAGACCAAAGCCCATGCAAAATCTGAAGAGGCAGTACAGTGTTCTCTGAAGAGGCTGGGAATATAATCTTACTGAGTCAAACGATTAACCAGGTTTATGGCCATCTTTTTGGTCTTGGGGAATAGTTCTGATCATATCTGCCAGTCACTTTTCATTGAGGCTTTATAAATAACAGGACCTCCTATTAAAATGTTGTTTCTATGGAAAAAGATAATGCTTTACTAAAATTTTTATTATAGTAGTCTCACAGCTGCAAGAGGTTCATATGCTCAGGCTGCAACGAGCATGGGAAGCGGCAACCACAGTGCGGGCTCACACCAAGGGACCCACAGGAAGAAGCAAGACTCACGGGATGGCCCCACTGGACCTAGTCCACTCCCAGGAGGGGAGCATTCGGCCTTAGAGTGCAGCCCCTCCTCCCCCTCCACAACTACCTCCTGCAGGCCCCGCCTGGTCAAGATTTAACCACTTCTCAATACTGCTCAATTAAGCACCAATCAAGTGTTGAGCACTGGAACCAACCTTCAGAAGACCGAGCACAACCAAGCCATAGCACTAGCTAGGAAAAATAACATTGCATTTATCTCTCAGAAGTGAGACTATGAATATTCTAGAGAATGCATCAGACTTATAAATCAATTCTTTTGAATATGTGATATCAAAATTCTAAAACAATATTGGGTTTATTCTAGTCAGCTAGTTTCCCCTTGAACTTAAGTGGGGTTGCTCTTTTAATTCTTCAATTTGTGCCACTTAGTTCCCTGATTCGGAGGGAAAAAAATGCTTGGGGAAGTTAACGATTTGCCAAAAGGGAAGGTCTTTCTGGCCTCCCTCTTGCTCAGCCATCTTTACTGCCTTTTGCTGGTCTTGGAGTGAAGGAAACAGATGCTGGTGCGTGCGACGTAATCTCGGGCAGTATTTTTAACCTCTCAGCTGTAGAGAGTTAGTCTTTATATAGGCAATGGCAAGTGTTTCTCTGTACCTTGATTTCCCTGAAACACACAAATACACAGATGCCAGAACCGCACCCACATTCCAATGTGGGGCACTTTCTACCGCAAATAAACAAAATGAAGCCCACACACTGTCCTTAACTAGGCCTCACTGCGGAATAAACCACGCCGCACACCGTCCCACCAGAATTCATGAGCTATTCAAACCAGCGTTTAGAGAATTTAGCTCACATCATAAGGGAGTTTAATCTCTGACCATGTGTTTAGTATGTACAAAGCAAAGAATCTCCTTCTATTATATCTGCATCGCGGGTGGTGTGTTCCTTCATGGCAGAGTGCTTGCTAAGCAGGTATAAAGTCCTAGATCCTTAGTAATACACACACACAATTAACATAAAATTTACACTAATAGAAAATGGAGTGATATTGGATAAGAAAACTACAAATATTTGGGGTGATTGGCATTCTCATTGTTGGCGCACATGAAAAATTCTACAGCAGAATTCCAATGAATTTTAACCGAGAGAGATGTGTGTGTGTGTGTGTGTGTGTGTGTGTGTAGGGGGGTAACCTGCAGGTATTCCAGACATGGAATTTGGCTAAGATATTTCTTTTTTCCAATAGCACCATAGGATGTATTTTCATAAAGTAATTATGTCTGACCCAAATTTGAAAGATGAATTTTTAGTTTCCACCACATTCCCACTGAGTAAGAGGTTAGGTAACCACAGCCAGCCTGCTAAAGACCCCACTGTGGTCTGACTGCTCTAAGCTGAGCACTGTGGTTCAAACACCAATCACCAGACTAAGTACTCCCTGTGTAGGCTCAAAGGGAGCCAGGGATAAGGTCCTACCAGGTCTTCCTAAGCTTGTGCCTATGTAGTGTTGTTCAGTCTAGTTTGAACTGACTCTTGCGATAGGAATGGTATAAATATTAACTGAGTATCATACACACTAGGCCCTATAAACCAGGTGACGTGCCCAGAGGCATAATACATATCCAGATTTAAATAACCCATGAATCTCATGAAAATCACACATTTTGTTTTTGCAAAATATTTTATATTGTGGACCATCTAGAAGTGGGCCTATCTTCACACTTCACTGGGTATCAAGTACTTTCTGTTTGCCTACAATGTATTATTCATCATCAAAAAAGCTACAAAGGGGAGAGAGATGGGTCAGTAATTAGGAGCTCTTGCCGATATTGCAAAGGATCCAGGTTCAGTTCCCAGCACTCATATGTAGGCTCAAAGCCATCACTAACTCAAGTTCCTAGGAAACACACACAGAGAGAGAGAGAGAGAGAGAGAGAGAGAGAGAGAGAGAGAGAGAGAGAGAGAGAGAGAGAGAAGAGACTCATGTACATTAAAACAAAACCAAATACAACCAAACCACATGAGGGACTGGAAAAATGGCTCAGTGGCTTAGAACGTGGATCCGTGTTTGTTGCTATTGCAGAGGATACAGGTTTGGTTCCCAGTATCTACATGATGACTCGTGGCCACCCACAACTCAAGTTCCAGGGGATCCTATGCCTGTTCTGACATCCTCAGGCACCAGACACACATGTGGTACAGGAATACATAGATACACACAGGCAACATACTCATGCATATAAAATAAATACATATTAAAAAAATTAAAAACGAAGAACTACAAAGTACAGATCGGCTACTGTCAGGTCCAAGCGTCTTGGCTTCTAAAAAGCTAAAATGAATTGATATTTTGCACCAAGGAACTGTTTTTACTTGATGAAAACTCATATATAGGGTTTAAAATGTTAAAAGTCAAGCTTTAATCTAAAACAAAGCTTCATCAGGAGAAATGAGGAACAAACAAGGAAGGCACACATTCTAGAGTCACAGCCATGTCTTGCTCTACTACAGAACTGTGCTGGCTAGTTTTATGTCAACTTGACACACAGCTGGAGTCATCCAAGGGGAGGGAACCTTGTTGAGAAAATGGCTCCAGAAGATTGGGCTGCAGGCAGACAAGCCTGTAGGGCATTTTCTTAATCAGTGATCAATGGGGAAGCCCAGCCCTTGTGAGCAGGGAAACCTCTGGGCTGGTGGGCCTAGGTTCTATAATAAAGAAAGCTAAACAAGCCATGAGGAGCAAGCCTGTACGCAGCACCCCTACATCAACTCCTGCCCTCAGGTTTCTGTCCTAATTGAGTTCCTTCAGTGATGTGGAAGCTTAAGCCAAGTGAATCCTTTCCTCCCCAACTTGCGTTGGTCATCGTATTTTATTGCAGCAGTAGTAACTCTGAGACATTCCTTAACCATACATTTTATGTTTATGATTTCTTTCTAAACTTAGCAAATGAAGTCTAGCTGTGTCTCTGAAGATGTCTCAACGAACTGATACTGACTTCCCCCTAAGCTAACTAAAAATATTTGCATGCATTTTGTATTTTAAATCTGGCATGCCCTTGTATTTGACAGACAAATGGGAACTCAAGGGGTCAACAGATGCTGAGTTGAAGATGCAGAAGAGTCTCCTCTCATCAATGCTGCAACTCATTTGTACTGTCCACAACCTACAAGCAATACTTCTTAAATCCTAACACAGGAAAAGGGTGCCGCTTAAAAGTTAAAGAAGAGGGACTGGAGAGATGGCTCAGCGTTAAAGCACTGCCTGCTCTTCCAAAGGTCCTGAGTTCAATTCCCAGCAACCACATGGTGGCTCACACCCATCTGTAAGGAGATCTGGTATCTTCTTCTGGCCTGCAGGCACACACGCAGACAGAATACTGACAATACTGTATACATAATAAACAAATAAATCTTTAAAAACAAAAGTTAAAGAAGAGACACCAGATAGAATTTTTCCCCCTTAAGTTAAAGGAGGAAAAATTTTAATATTTAGAGAGAGGGTAAGGGAAAAGAAGAGAAGTTTCTTTTAGAGACATAGCTAAAAGGAGCAAAATCACTAAAAAATATTTTGGTGTCTGTCAAAACAGCATGGTTCTTTCTGAGTGAAGGAGAGATCTGATTTAAAGAAGTCTAAAAGTCACTAGGCTAAGCGGAAGGAGCTTCAGGGGCAGCTAAAGGTGATGTATCATATGGCCTTTATATTGAGGACAGGTCTCTGGTCTGCAGAGTTACTCAAGGCTCACCCTCATTTAGCTTAAACTTTCTATAGGCAGGTCTATAGGTAGCTCAGGAGTGTGGTAACCTAAAATGAGCTAAAATTTAAAAAAAAAAAAACAAGTAGAAAATACAGACCCAGAAGAGTCTAAGGACTATTCCAGTATTGCCATAATTTGTTTTTAAAAATCAATAAAACACCAACAGCATGAGAAAAGTTTCAGCCTGTATAATATACAAAGTTAGGTGAAGTGAAGGCCTGGAAAAATGTAAAATAGCATTTTTGAACTTTACCATGTAACGAACACTGGAATGAGTGACAAAGACCTACTCTGTCCAAAATCCCCCACTTTATTTTAAGCTTGGAAAATGGTTAGTCATATCTATACTAAACACTTCCTGTCCACGGGCAGGCCAATGGCAACTGACTGCCAAGTTCAGAAGCTGCCTACATTCAGTCAATTGAGTCATTCATGAACTAAAAAAAAAAAAAAAAAGCACCGTGGACTTAAAAAAAAAATCTGGCTGACTAAAACTATGAAGGATATACAATGCAAAACAGAATAGACCACTTCACAAAATAGGGAGAGATGGTTCACAAAAAAAAAAAAAAAAAAAAGTCATAGACAATTCTATACTAAGAAAGCAAGTGCCGGTAGGTTCTTTAATACTCTAGAACCTCTACTAAATAAAATTCTCTCCTTCCATCTGTCCTGGTTACCATTAACTGTGAATATGGCACAGTCTAGATCACCTGAAAAGGGTATAAATCAAGCAACTATCTTTATCAGGTTGGCCTGTGGGCATGTCTGCGAGGGACTGTCTTGACTGTGTTAATTGATGGTTGAAGACCCAAGGCACTGTGGGTGGCTCCATCCCTAGGCGGGTGGTCCTGGGTTGTATAAAATGGCGAGCTGAGCTTTAGCCTACGAGTGAGCCAGAAAGCAGGCAAGCAAGCAAGTAAGCATGCAAGCAAGCAAACTGCATTCCTGCATGGTTTCTGCTGCAGGCTCCTACTTGAGGTCCTGCCCTGACTTCCCTAGATGGACTGTGACCTGGAAATATAAGCCACATAAATCCTTTCCTCCACGAAGCTGTTTTTGGTAAGAGTGTTTTACCATAGCAGCAGAAAGGAAACTCTAACACCTTCCTCTACGATTAACTAATCCAGCTGACATTCCACATCTCCGTGGACAAAAATGCCAAAGACTGTAAAGTGTTCAATGAAGAAAACAGCAACAACGAAGACAACTAATCGATCTGTTGTCAACGGTTTAGCTTTTCATTCGGTTCAAGCGTGTTTTAAAGGAACAAGAGCTAAGAGCTAAAAACCAATCAGGAATGTACATGATAGTGACCGATTTACTGATTGCAATGTTATATTAAGAATTCATATTTGGGAAAGAGAATGGAAAACAATTAAGGATTGCAAGGGTGACCCTTTCCCCTGGCAACCTTGAGAACTGTGTCAGGATTCAGCTCTACTGCCTCTCCCAGTAGCAATTATAATATACCTGATTAACCCTCCGATGTGTTGAAACAAGCCAGTTGCAGCTCGGCTGCTGAGAGACACAAGGAACGCCTGCCCGCCCCCACGGCCAGACGCTCCCATGAAACAATCCCACAGCATTCTGGGATACGAGGCCAGAAGAGGAATGTGAAATAATTACTCTTACATGGACTTCTAGAATGATCAGCTTGATCAAGAAATCAGAACTAAGGCTGAGTGACCAAACAACATAATCCAGTTCTGTCCATGAGAAACCCTAAACCTAAAATTCTTCCCAGTTCACACTGACTCATCGATGAGGGCAGCCCCTAGAGTCGGATGTGTAGCTTCTGTGGCAAGGGGCTTTGGTTTTAAATCCATCCAACAGTCCCGTAATGCTGGCCCAGAACAGCGGGCAGATCTGAGATGATTGCCACAGGCTGGCTCGATTGCTTTGCTAACTGATCATTTGCCATTTGCTAGTTTTCGGAGGGAATCGCTTTTATAACCCAGTAAAAAAAAAAAAAAATGTTACTAGACATTCTAGCAAATTCAACACAGCCCCGGCTGGCTTTTGACTAGCCCAGGTCAGCATGCTGTAGGAGTACCAATGTTACTGCCTTCTTTATGGGCCCCTCACACAGATCCAGCCTGAGAAACTTACTTTTTTTTTTTAAATAATCTTTTAATGGCACCATTCCTTTGGCTCCAAGTGGGCACAGCGCATTGGCAAACAGCACCCATCCCGCTTCCTGCTAAACCAACCCAAATAAGCAAACTGCCCAAACTTACCCAGGTCATCACCATTTCTTGCCTGGTAAATACTGCATGCAGCTCACTTTGGGGGTTTTCAGTTACATTTTGTCCAATTCACATTATTCCCACACTCCTCCCTTCCTCTCCTTCCACGCGCCCACCCATTCTTACTTGCCCCTCCCACCCCACCCCACAGTTCTCTCTCATTGTTCCCTTAACTCTGGAATCTGCCAAATGCCTCCTCCCTTGACTTCCTGTTCAATTCTGGCTCCCAGCCCTTTCTCCCCCTGCCTTTCCTAGGTGTGCTACCTGTGCCCCAGAATCCCACCTCTGTTGACAGCTACCCAGGAGATGACTCTTTCACTATCGCCTTCTCAAGAATCTGGCCCCGGCGTTTGGACCTGTGATCTGAGGAGGAGTGTGTTTTCATCCTAGCTATTTCAAAACTGACTTACCCAATTTTCATTTTAACCCTGGAAAGAAAAAAAAAATCATTTGCGAAGCGCCTCACTGTCAGGGGAACTGTTGGTGCACGACCATCTTACTTTGACAGGAGAATTCTGGAGATGAAAAGAAAAGGTTGCTTCTTGGCTTTTCATGAAGGGTGCTGGGAGGATTCACTGTGTGAACGTGGTCAGGGGAGCTATTGTGAGCATCCTTATTTACTTAGTTCCTAAATGAAACTGTACATTAACATTATCTCCCAGTTTCTCACCAGGAGCGAGCCGTGTAACATATTTCTGCTAGCCTATGACAACAGTCCTTTATCTTAATTACAGAACAAAACTGACATTTCTCAGAGTGCTTCAGAGCATCTCAGTCCTACCGAGCATGTGTAAAATCGCAATCTGAAGAGCTCTAGGTTAGATGCCAAGACTAGAGCACCCTGGCAAAGGCCATCAGTGGCTTCCCACAATATACAGCTTATGCCAGAAGTAAACACCTTGGAAGAGAGAAAATGAAGGCACGAGGGGAGAAAGGAATAAAGGAAAATTCTCTTGCTCTCAAGCGGGGCAAAGGTCTTCAGAGCACAAAGACCTGGCTGTTGGTATGATACAATAGGAAATCAATACTATCTTCATCTCTGGCTCCTGGCCAGTGTTCCTAAAACCCTGGGAATTTCCTAAGTGACAAGAACATCTATTCTTATATGTTCTAGGTTCACTGTTTCTGTCACAAAGGTCCTAAGGGAGAGAAGCTACTCCTATGTATCACCACAAACTCTTACCTGTTTATGCGAATGAGGCAACTCAGAGAATAAGGACTGGTTGCCAGGAGGAGGGAACTCCTCCGTCTAGAGAGGGAGAGGAGCCAGAGACTCTGCTCTGCCTCCTGGGGCTAATGAGCAGACCCCTCGTGGAGGTCTAGTAGCCCTGGAGGCACAGAGGTGCTTAGGGTCCTGTCCCAACCCTTTCCTTGGTATCTCTTCTGTTTGGCTCTAATTGTGCGGGTTCCTTTATTATAAGCCAGACACTTTCCTGAGTGTTTGAGCTGTTATAGCTTGTGGGAAAACGTTTTTCTGCCGGTTTACATTTATTTTTTTCCCCTTGGCTATCTTTACCTGTTACCTCCATGCACTGGGGCTCATCTGGTGATGCCCCAGAGGCCTGCAGACCTGCTCCCCAGATTCCCCTCCGCATGGAGGGGAGGTGCTGGGATGGATAGAATGACAGGAGTCTGTTGGTAAGACTCAGAAAACACATGCAAGGGAAATCATGGGAGCTTAGGAGGACTGGGTACTTACAGCGGCCGGTCTTCATTCGTCCATTTAATAGCAGCCAAACGCCCAAGGCACATTCCAATCCCACCCCACCGCAATGGCCTCCTCAAGCTTTGGCTCCCGGGTTTACTTGAGTCCAACTTCACTCAAGGCCCCAAACAGGGGGCAAAGCATTCTCTCTAACATTCCTTCAGACTCACTGGCCATTCCTTCCACGGACTCTCCTCCTGGCTTCCAAGCCCATTCTCTTTGGGATTTACTTCTCTCACTGGTGTGAGTCTATTTCTTTTTCCTAACCAGTTCCACCTCTCTCTGCCCCCCCCCCATAAAAAATGGTTGCCTTCAGAAAACTAAACCCATGCTCCAGCCTTTTCTTTCTCCACACACTTTCTCGCAGAGTTCGGAGAGCAAGCAATCTCTCCACCTGACTTTGCTTCTCAATATTTATAAGGCTACACCTTGTTTATCACTAGAGGACACATTCCCTCTAGACTCTATGTACGAGGCTAAGTGCTGTCTTCAAAACCATTAACATGGTGGCAGGGAATCAAATCTGATAACATAGGCCTTGCAATGTTATTGATTCCCAGAGCAGGACTGCTACTGATTTGCTCCCCACTTGGTAACCACTCACAAGGACACTACAACCGCTCCAGCTGACTCTTCAATGGTAAGCCATCAGAACAAGAGTCAACACTTCCTCTGTCATGGTCATTGTCCATCGGGGCTGTGGAAAACAGTAGGCCACTGCCCCTCAACTACTTCCTAAAAACAAATGTTCTGACTCCCAGAATGCAGCAGGCTTGCAGGCTCCTGGGAGGTAAGGCTGTGGGATGGGCAACTGTTCCTGCAATGGCGCGCTCCAGGTCAGGCACTGACTCCTTCCCCACCCACACACATACAGCACATTCTCCTGAAGGCTTCCCCACCCGACCAGCGCTCCCAGTAACTGATTCTTCTTAAGGGGATGAAAACGAGTGGGCCCACTGGTTAAGGCTCTGGTCGGCCCCTTTCACACCGAGGACCTATTTGCGGAGCTAAATATTACTTAATAGCGACTTGTCTCTTATTCTCACTGGAGAAGGTCGAATGGGAACACTACATTGTTCAAATGGTCCATTTAGGTTTGTTAACTTCTCCAAAAGGCAGTGGGTGACATCTATACAAACAGATTACTCTCCTGTTTCAAGGAGGTTTCATGGCCTGAAGGCAGAGACCATATTTACATACATCCTTATTTGTCACGCATGCCAGGGAGAGGGTAGAAGAAGGCTGGGGGGCGGGTCCTGTCAACCTGGGTGCCGCTCTCAAAGATGAAAAGTTTAGAGTGAAAGATCTACGACACGATATTGTCCTAACCCCCAGTCACGGTGGGCCATTCTACACGCACTCGCAGTGAGAATTATTCTAATTACAAAGCATTTTGCTAGACAGACCTCTCTTAGACAGTTAGCCATGCGCAGGGCCTCATTTTATTCTAATTCATTTGTGGTGTGATTTTAGGAACAAACCGCATCATGGACCCTGCTCGTTTCACCAATTTCCAAGTTGTTGGCGTCATCTGCGGAACAGAAATGTCCACAAATAAAAGGCTGTGGCACATTGCTGACTTTTGTATCGTGTTGAGATGAAATCACCGGATCCTGAGATTTCTTTCCTGGCTGTGTTTCTCTTCCGCCCACCCACCCTTTGGCTACTTCCTGGATTACTAATAGCCAGGAGCAGGGAATTTAATCATCCACGCTCTGCTGACAGTTCAGAACAACAGAGGCACGGTGCGTAACCAGGCTGGTAAAAGTTTCAGAGGTGTGGATGGGGAGCCTCGGTTGTACCCCAGCTTTTAGAAGTCGGAGAACCAGGTAACGCAAGGCCAGTGAACAGCTCCCGGGAGAGGAAAGAATGTGCCCCATCCCGAAACAAATTTTCTACTTCTAGTCCTTGTCAGCACACTGTACTCTAAAGCGAATGACTGCAGTAATGGAAAGGGATAACGGTGTCAAAGTCTCGCCTTCACGAGAGAATGCTATGCCTGTTACATTATGTACGACATCAAGGTCAGGTTTACCAAGTACCGGGCACTGTAGCATAGCCAACCTCATCACTGGCCTCGCCTTGTCGTTCCCTCGGCCAAGCCAGGGCTGTAAAGAGAAGATACAAGGAGGGACCTGGCAAGGCAATGAATGAGAACCTGGAGTGCCACACCCATGGGTCTGAAACAGTGAGAATCTACAGCATCCGATGCCCAGCTCATACAGCATCACAGGGGTCCATTCCCACAGAAGAGGATTCTAGAAAGTCACCATCGTAAACTGAGTCTTCTCCTCAGTTACAAATACTTCACCGGCGAAACTGTGAACCATCTAGAAGAAAACCTTCAGGACAATGAAACAGAAAGGGGCTTCTGGGGGTGAGGAAACAAAAGCAAACAAATGAGAATACAGCAAACAGCAAGGGCTTCTGTGGGGCAAAGGACACCATAAAGACATAGCCTACAAGAGAGAAACTATCTGCAAACCATTCATCTAACGAGAAACAAGGGACAGATTACTGTAACGTGCAAGAAAGTTGAGTAACTCAATGGCAAAACCTCACGCCACCCAACCAAAACCCAGAAGACCTGTCTGAATGTGTGTTTCTCAAACAAATGACCAACAAACACATGAAAAGGTATTTTGCTCCACACCTGTCATCAGGGAAGCGTACCTGGAACCGGCAGTGAGAAGCCAGCACCTCAGTTACAGTGGCTGTCACCAAGGGGAAAACATAAAAAAATAAAAGCAGGCATTTTAATAAAAAGGAATTCTTATACACTTTTGGTAGGAATACAAATCAATACAGCATGACACAACACAGTATGGAAGTTCCTCAGAAAAACAGAGATACAATTACCACATGACCCAGCAATCCCACTGACTGGGTGCTCATACAAAGGAAATAAAATCAGAATGCCAAAGAAACGCCTGTCTGCCCATATTGAACACCGCACTTTCTAATACGCAAGATATGGGATCCACATTGTTCACTGATAAGTGAATAAAGAAAATGTGGTATGAGGACAAAATGGAATACCTTTCAGTCATAAAAATAAATGGATTCCTATCATTTGTGGCAATGTGGCTAGACCATTTTATATTTGGTGTAGTAAGCAGACATAGAAAGTCAAATGTCACATGTTGTCACACAGTCAAGTACAAAAATATATTACACAGAAGGAATAAGTCCCAGGGTTCTACAGCCTGGAGGTGACGACAGTTAACAAGACAATCGGCTAGCTCTAGAGAGCAGCTCCTGCCCTTGGATTCCTCTGTGTTTGTAGGAGGCAGCCCCCTGTGATGCTGGCTTCTAGATCTTCTGCACTTGGGCTGTACAGAGGCACTGGAGAGTGACCTGGGCAGCTGCCTCCTGGCAAGAGGCAGCAGATAGCGTGAGCCAGAGCCTCTGTCTCCCCACTTCTGACTTCTCTAGGGCACAAGTAGACCCAGGCTACAGAGACTTCCTGAACCCCAAGCTTATGTGAGGATGGACGAGGGGTGGGTTTAGACATGGCTGGAGCTTTTACACAGGGATTGAGGGACACATTCTGCAGTTAGTGGGGTCTCTGTTCAAATTCTGGTTTTACCTTTCCTAACTTCGGGTACAGTTATTCACACTTTGAAATGAAGCTGCTTAGCTGTCAACTGGGATGGACATAAAAGACCTTAACACAGCATGCAATGAGAGTATGCCCAGCACGGGATCTAGTGTAGGAAAGGACTCCGCATAGCCCAGCTTCGGTGCCGCTTCTCTGTGTTCAAGGAAATTCACGATGCTGGCAAGCTACTGAGACCCTGACCCCATGCTTGTTTTGTCTTTGCTAAGAATACCTGTATGAAAATTTTAAGAAAATCAAAATAAGCTGATCCTCTGGATTCGGAAGGCGCCATTTCTATTTCTAGAAAGAGGCAAGGCAAGTTTTAAGCAATGCTCTTTCTTCAAGATTCTGCCATATCACATATCTTCATTTAAAGTTGATCATTTAACAAATCACCGTTAGCTCCTTCCATATGAGATGCCCCCAGTTTGGCTTCGGGGGTTCAGGAAGGGAAAATGTATAACCTTGTTGTCAAAAAGTTCATAATAAAGCGCAGGCAAATAGAATGACTTATTGTTAACACAGGGTGAAAACAGTGCGTATTGGATACGCATAGGATACCAGGGAGCAGGCTGGAAGAGCATTCTCTGCAAAATGGGTGTACTTAGAGGCAGAACCCACTTGAGGCAGAACCAGAGCGATCACAGCCAAGGAAACGGGGCTGTTGAGAGGAATGGGGAAGTAACTGAACAGAATACTGCTGGCCAAGTGCTGGGGTAGATTGTTGCGGTTAAGGGGATGCAAATTAGAACTTCCCATTTTGCAACAGGTCTCCTTAACACAGTTGAAAGACTCAGACTCCCATTTCCCAGCACTGGAATCGGAAGCACCCTCTCCCCCAGCAGCAAGGGCAGGGACTCTCAGCCAAGACCAATCAGATGGCTAAAATCTGGGACCTTGAAGGCTAAGATGACAGAAAACCTGAATAGTCAGAGGTAGTGATGGCAGTGGTGGCAACCTCACCAGATGGTTATTGGGGTCTGACTGTGCTCCCTAGTACATCCTGAAAGCCTGGGTTTTGAGCCTGTTAGTGGGTGCTGTGGATCTGATCTCAGGGTTCCCCGCAGGCTTATGTTCAAAGGCCACCAGTGGCACAACTAGAAGTGGAGGGTTTCAAGTGACCAGAGGGTGTCAGGGTGAGACTGCGGCCTGTCCTTGTTCTCTGTGATTTCCTGGACACCACATTCACGGTTTTCCTCATGATAAGCTGCCAACAGCACAGACCCAGGCAAGAGGCCCATCAATCATGCCCTGAAACCTCTAAAACAGCAAATCAAAATAAACCCTTCAACCAGAGAGATTCCTAACTGCAATCCTAGCATCCACAAGCCTAGGACAGGGGGACAAGGAATTTGAAGCCCCCAATGGGTATACATAGTTAATTAAAAGTCTACTCTAGGTTATACAGTAAAAGCCTATTTAAAAAAAACAGTAACAAATAAAAATGTTTCCATAGAAGTTGATTACCTCGGGTATTTTTATTAGAGTGACAGAAAGCTGTCTAAACACAGTGAATGTACAAATTATTCAAAATTTCCATCAATTATTTTGTTTACAATAACAGAAACTACATTCCATTTTTTGCCTCTGGAATTGTAGCAATGGGGGCGATTACTATAACAACCCGAGCACAAACGCTCAGGTGCAGGACATATAAACAAGATGTATTCCAGGAGGAACGAAGCAGGGGAAGTGGGAGGCCTTCCTTGGTGACTACTTGGAGGCAGAAGACAAAGGACAGGACAGAGTTGATAGGAACATGCAGGAATCCAAAGAGAGGGGGAGGACATTCAGTAGAAACTCCGAAGAGAGATCAGATTTGTGCTGGCAGAAGGGGTGTGGTCATGTGAGACTTATTGAATTGAAGGTTCCTGTTCTATGTTCAAAGCACAGTGCCTGCCAGCCAGCTCAGTATACAGGTGGTTCTTAGAGGAGACCAGGATGGAGGCAGAGCAGATGTGATGCAAGAGCTGGAAAAAGAAAGGGAACCAAGGGATGCTGACGTCAGAGGAACCTAGGACGATGCTGGTTCCTAGTGTTAAATACAGCTGTATTTTGGTGGTGGTTTTAATTTGTTTATGTGGGGTGTGTGTGTGTGTGTGTGTGTGTGTGTGTGTGTGTGTGTGATGGGAGATGGAGAGAAGTTGTGGAGGTCAAAGGATAGCTTGTAGGGGTTGGTTCTCTTCTTTCCCATGGGAGTTCCAGGGATTGGATTTAGGTCATCCAGCTTGGGCAAGCACCTTCATTGGCTGATCCATTTTGCTAGCCTTTAAACTTTATTATTATTACAGTTTTAAATGGTCATTTTGACAAAAGATATGGCCAGAGGTTTACTGATGATTTTCACAAATTTGTAGAGTGATGAACCAAAAAGACAAAAGGGAAAAAAAATTTCACAAACCAAAACACAAAACCAACCAGATTTTAGTAATACAAGGTACCAGGAAAAAAACATTAAAAGTCCAGGTATGTTGGTATGTATCTGTAATCCCAGCACTTGGGAGGCTGAGGCAGGAGCATCACTGTGAGCTCAAGGTTTGCCTGGGTTACACAGCCAGATGATATCTTGAAAATTAAAACAATCAGAAAGTGTTTTTTTTTTTTTTAAAGAAAAGTTCATTTTAAAGGGCAGATAAGTAATGCTTAAAACTGGACCAAGTGATGGGGATAAGCTTTATACACGAGTCAGCCGTTTCGTCCATGGTATTTAACGAGCACCTCTCTCGCTGTAGATTCTGGGGACCAAGGTGGTGGAAAAGACACTTTTGCTTAAGAGACTGCAGCCTGGAAGGGAGGTTACCTAGTGTGGTGTGTAGCAACAGAGGAAAGGACAGGAGTTCTGAGAACAGACATCTGGGGGTTCTGGTTCAGATAAGGGAGGAGTTGGTTCAGAAACGGCTTCTCTGAAGAGCTGGTCAGGAAAAGGACTCAGATAAAGAAAAGGGTGTTAGGGCAGACACGTGGCAAACACTTTTTTTTTTTTTTTTTTTGAGAAATGAGAACTCATCTAAGCGTGGGAGGGAAGAGACCAAGAAAGACTGTGTGGAGGGCCACGGTGGGAAGAGTGTCATTCTGGAGTATCAAAGACACCTGTTCCACGGCTTGGTGCATGTGGCTGTCAGTCTGCAAGCAGGAGGTTGTCTAATGGCCACCATGTTCACTGTGAAATATTGGAACTGGTAGGGCAGGAATGACCTAGGTTAGGGGGCAAAGGGAAAAGGCTCGTGTGGGCAATGAAGCAGAGAGCTGTACTCTCTTGCCAGCCAGCCCTCAATTCTCCCCCAGATCCTCAGGAAGCGATGATAGCTTCCGCATTTCCACTACCCAAACCCTGATTGATTCTCAAGGCAAAAGAGTCTTGGATTCTTCAGTGCTTATGTCTAAATCATCCTCAGTGATCTCAACTATCATTCATTTTTACTACGTTCATAATTAAGCAACATACTCAACAGGAAGCAACTAAATGCCAAATATGTGGATATTAATTGTCTCCTCAGGAAGCCCAGATCCACAGGAAACTGTTGACATCCTCTTTTCAAAGGCATTCTCCTCCTTAATAAACTGGCTGCTTCCCGTTCACTTGATGGTTAGATACTGTAAACGCTTTCTCCTTCATAGCAAATCCTGGATATATTTTTTTTTTAAATCATGTGAAGTACAGTCACTTACCTACTGGCAAACAGGCCAAATGAAAGCATTTCCTCAGGAGGTGACTGTAGGCGGGAGCTACTGCTGGCACAGAGCCAAGGGCATTCTAAGCTAGGAGAGCTGAACAATCTCCGCAGTCATATTCGTCCACATTCATGCACGTGCATGGATAAATTGGCCTCTTGGGACGTCTACTTCTGATGGCATGTTTTTCAGATTCGCCCCCAGTGAAAGTACGCTAGTCTCTTACTAGGGTTCGGAATACTGAATCGGAAGTATCCACCACTACAACAAATGGGATGGGAAGCACCCACAGGCAATTTTCTTGCCATTCAAAGAGTGTGAAGGGCTCCTGATGATGTTACACTAGACAAGACAGACAAGGTTGCCCCCAGGGGGAAAAAACCCACAAACTGTAAGTAAAGGGAGGTAGGGAAGGATGGGGTCAGTGAGGAGAAACAGCAAGAAAACTAAGTGGTGATAGACTAAGTGAGGGGTTGGAGTCCACAAAACAGCAGCCTGGCAGATACACCACACACACACACATACACACACACACACACACGCACATTCTAACACACATCCTAGCACAAGCTTCAATGCATCAATCTGGTCACTAAAGTAATAGACTGATTTTCCTCAGACTTGGTTTAAAAAAAAAAACTTACCCTAACTGCTATCAATTTAAAATTCTAGCAGCTCAGGTTAATTTAAAAGAAATGAACATTCTGGATTTCCTCTAAAATGCAGAGGGCAAAGGGTGTGTGGCAAGTAAGTAACCACTGCAGGCAAGGGCAGATGAGGAACAAGTGAAAGGCGCCCACCACACCACAGCTTCCATGTGGCTGCCTGCAAACTCACAGCCAGAGGCAGCCAAAGGAGGCGAGACTGTGGATGAAGCCAGAGGGAGGTGTAATACAGTTGGCCTGGTAGTTATTCACCCCCTACTCCCAAACTCCTTTCCTAAAAGACAGGGAATAACAGGCCTGGAAGAAAACGCTATGCAATTTACAAAAAAAGTTCAGGAACGACTTCTCAGCCCAGCTCCTATTTCCTTTGACTACTTTTGACTTCGTGTAAATTGCACAAAACACAGCCATCAGCACAAAGCTCTCTTGGTACAGAGGCCAACACAGGGAGACACCCTGCTTCAAAGCAACAATTCTCCTAGCTGTCACTTTTCATGCTGGCTGGCCTGGATTTCTGTTAAACAAGCCCTTTCAATTGACAGTTTCCCTCATACCACATAGCAAGGTACATGGGCCACATCGAAGGCCTACACTGCAAAATGTAGAACTTTCCTTGCTCAGTTGCTGCCCCAGGAGCTGTGGCTGACTTGCAACTTAGCAGTCTCCAAGATGCTAACTGAAAAGAACGGGGGATTTCACAGCCTTGAACACCCCCACCCACTAATTTTCCCCAGCTACCTCTACTCCCACCCCCCGTGTACAAGTGGACTTTTGTATACATAAAGTTCCAGGAAACAAAGCGCACAAACACTCATACACAAATAAACTCCCAAGCTAACACCAGCTATAATAGTGTTTTGGTTGGAGCTTTTCCAGGCCTGTCACCAGCTCTGTTAGCAGTAAATGAAACTCTTGCTTTTGCAAAGACAGAAAGGGACAGCCTCTCCTATTTCAAATGGTAAAAGAGGCCCCCTCACATCTTTCGGTCCCCAGCAAAACGAACAGCAGAAGAGCTGGCAAAACAAAACAAAAAACAAACAAAAAAGAACGTATTCCCCAAATAAAGATCTTTCACTTCTCTCCTCACTCAGCTTCCCCTTTTAGCCGGAAACGCACGTCCCTTCCAATTTCTGACACCCCTTTTCAAGAAACCCGGACTTGGGCTGTTCCTGGGAATCCAGCTTTGGGCTGTCCCCAGGCAGGCGGCCCATTCCAGGCGCTTTTTTCTTTTTGTATTAACAGTCAAAGCTCGCTTTCTCCTTTCGAGAGAAATCTGAAAAGCAGCCTTGGTGGGCAGGCTTGGCTAGGTCTGATGCTGGGTCCCTTGCCTCTTAACCGCCTGCCTAGTGGGACAGGGCTGCACCCTGGGCTCTCCGCGTCCAGCCAGGCTGGAGAGAGACAAAGTTCCCCACCGCTTGCTAGCTGCTCCCATCAATGCCGGCTCCCGCCTTCCTCCACATTCCTGCGCTGAACTTGGCGAGCCGAGTGGCTGGCGTACCTTCCTTGGGCTCCTCCGCCTCGGAGAGCATGCTGTCGGGGTGCCCAGCCGCAGACGCCACCGCCGCGGACATGGACGTGAGGCTGCGAGGCTCCCAGACGAGAGCGATGCGCGCGGGCGGCGGGACGCGGTGGGAGGAAGCCGCTGAGATCAGAACCTCCCGAGGCGGAGGGCTGCGGGAGGGATTTTCAGGGGAAAGTTCCGCAGGAGTGACGAATCGCGCGGGGCTGGGCCACAGGAGTCCGCCCCCGAGGGGCCGCCGCGGGAGGAGGCGACCCGGCAGGTGGGGCCCAGCACAGGAAAGGTGCCCTGGAGAGAACGGAGGTGCGGGGCAGAAGTGCACAGGGGCAAGCTCGCACTGCATCTGGGGTTAGCACTTCTGACATTCCCTGTCTTGGGCTTTGACGTGAAAACTCTTTCAGGGCTGCTTTTTTTTTTTTTTTTTTTTTTTTTTTCAGGCTAGTGATACAGATGCTGTTGCAAGCGTTTGGAAGAGTCCCGTTCGCAAGGCACAAACTTCACCAGTGCCAGGAATGGCCTCTAAGAAAGTAGGACAGGATGGGCAGAAGCCCCCCTAGTGCGTGGCTGGCTCCCTCTAACCAATGCTGGGAGTTAAAGGCCACTCTGGCTTTGGGAAATGCTGACGGACAGGAGATAAAAGGCCAAAGGGCAGGAGGGCCCAGAGCACAGCAGCCATCCTGCCCTCCCCTCCCCACCTGACCCTTACTACAGACTCAGAGGAAGTCCTCTTAGCCCTGGGGTGGCCCCGGTTTGCCCTTCAGAGAAGTGGGTAGGACAGCTTCCACGACTCTACCTGTCTTCGGAGGTTATATATTTTACCAACCCTTGTTTTAGCACCAATCCTAGGGTGAGGGAAAAATCATCCAAAGGAAGGAAACACCCAACTGGAGATTATGTGGAGAGGTACATTCTTTAAGAAATGTCTTTTCCAGCTGCCTTCCTTTTCCTTATATCTGTTTTTATATGGAGGGGGCAGGCTCTATGGTCAATTTAATGGAAGAACTACGTAAACTGCCTAGGTTTCTCAAATCTGGGTTTAGATTGAGCTCTGCTATTTATTATTTATACGGCCTTAAGCAAAATAATAATAATAATAATAAACCTCTCAAGTATCTATTTGCTCATCTATAAAATGAAGATAAAAGTAATATGTAATTCACAGATGTGTCTGGTATTGCAGCCAGTACCATAAACAAAGCAATTTGATAGAATAAGTGCTACAAACGGGTTATCATTAACTATTGTGCCTTATGACAATAAATTTTTGTAAAGGATATTCTTGCCTTTTACTTCAACATGAAGTTTCAACAGTACCAATTCTATTTACAGGCAAGGGGACATCATAAATAGTAATATAAGGTCTGATATTAAATCAGTTCCTATTGACGGGTCATTGATTCTAACATGCCTAAGACCCTTTCGGAATTTTATATCAATTTTATTGAAAGGGCAAGGTGAACCGAGACATAATAGCCAGAGGGAAGAAAGAAACATCTGGAAAATATCAGTGCTGTGGAAGCCTACAGGAACTGTACATGCTTCGAAAAGAATAACGGGCTGCACCCTTCTGAAAATCAAGGTTACCACGGTCCCCTTTGCCCCACATCCTAGTGCTGGTCAGCCTATGCTCCCTAATCTTAGGTTCATGGCAGACACAGGCTGAGATGAAGATGGAGATGGTTCTGAACGGAAAGAAACGCTCCCTTGCCAGTCATACACGGTCTTGCCCGTCCTGAGGAAATCCCTCTGGCCTTCCCTACCCTACAGCGTCTGGCCTTGCTTCCCGCCTCCACAGGCCAGATGTCCACGGATGTCCACCGGGGGCTCTGGGGAACCTCGTCATGGCTGTGTGCTACGCACAAATGAGATAACTTTTGTCAATCTCTAGCTGGGGTGAAGCAGCACCTTTCCCAAGATGAGGTGATGGTTACGCAAATGAGGACCGCCCAGCTTCCACAGTCATCTGCCCCAAACACAATGACTTTCTCACTTCCTTCAGGAAGTGCCCCTTTATGTAATATTTATTAAATGTCATTTACAAACCCAAGGACATGCAAACCTCCTAAGGTCTGTTGAGCAGAAATCCTTAATACCCTGCTTGTTTTTTTACACGGGTTCGCAAAACGGCCTTCAGCCCAGCCCGGGTTAGCCAAGGAGAACAAGTGCTGAATGAACAGTTTGAATGCCGCCACAGCAGCCCCGTAATCAACTTAGTGTCCCGTTAACAGCCCTGCTGATCTCTGAACAGTCACCAGAATCCTCAGGAAACCTCCAGACAAACTTTTTTTTTTTATTCAAATACAGTCCAGCGGTCACCTTGGGGAAGAATGTCCCCAGATCAAATTCAGGAACAAAGGATGCCCGGCTTACCTAAAAGGACTGTTGATGATAAGCACACCAGAACCTTAGAGCCGTCTGCCGTGGGCAAACTATCCTGCTTCACGTCTCCAACTTGCAAAATCATGGCAATGGACAGCTGGACCTCCAGGGCTCTCATCTCCCCATGCTACTTCCAAGTGAATAATTGATAGTGTTGATTTTGCTAGAATTTCATTCAAAGTGGGTTGGGCTAGTCATAGTGGCTAATACTCCAGGACATCACAGGGACCTGCTACTGCCTCTCTGACTATTCATTGTTGTCTTTTGGACGGGGGTCCATAGATTGCCAGGTTGGTCTGAGATTTGTTAAATGACCAAGTATGACCTTGAACTTCTGATTCTCCTGCTCTCACCCCCAGTGTGCTGGGATTGTAGGCTTGCACCACCATGTCTAGTCTATGTGGGTCTGGAGATCGAACCCAGGGCTTCATGCATTTCAGGCAAGCGCTTTACCAGCCGAGCTATATCTCCAGCCCCCTATTTATTCCTGTATGCTTGAGAAACAGCCCAGCATCCTTACTTGAGCAATAAGCTCAGAATTCACATTAACCATCCTTTGTAGATCACTTACTATAAAATAGCAACTAAACTGGCAACATTTCAGATCTAGAAAAAGGCATACTTAAATACAATGTTACATTCCTACACCTCTGCAATAATAGAACTTTCCCATCTAGGTCCGTGTGGGAGGATTTGAAACCCTGAAACAGTTCTTATCATGTATCCATTGATTAGAACATTACAATAGTTACACAAGTCACATATAAATGGGTCTCCCTTAGCTGGAGCTTTCTTTTATAATTTTAGGTTTGTGAAAAACTTATTAACGCCAACCCAATTTAACTAAGTTGTAGTAAGGTCAACTGAATCTCGGGCAACAGGATAGGCTCTTTTCGATGGCAATCGAGTGAAGCTGGTTTTAAAAGAAAAGAGGAGGTGGCTGCAGCCTGGGCTTTAGGCCCTTTGGCTGTCAGAGAGCCAGGTGCCTCTGAAGAATAAGTAGATTGCAGGATCCTCAGCTCAGGGGGCCAGCGAAGTGGGAAGAGCCAGCATGGCTCCTCAGGGGTGTCCTGCTATCATACACCCCAGCAGACTCAAGGAGGGTCTCGTCATCGGCAGTGAAGACCAGGTACCTCTGCCAGCCACTCCTGTCCTGGCAACTGCTGGCTCAGAAGCAGCTCGGATCAGGCCATCAATGTGACTATTTTTACCTCTGCCCTGGTGTCACGGTGCTGAATCTGAACATATGAAGTTGTAGGTCACAAAACGGCTATTTACAGAGTATTCAAAGTGACTTTCTTCTGTTCGACTCTGAGGCTGTCCTCAACTTTGCTATTACCTGTCATCAGAGACTCCCAAAATCACTGGGCAGAGGCGGCATACACCTTTAATCCCAGCACTCAGGAGGCAGAGGCAGGCGATCTCTGTGAGTTTGAGCCCAGCCTGGTTTATAAGAGTTAGTTCCAGTACAGGCACCAAAGCTACAGAGAAACCCTGTCTCAAAAAAAAAAAAAAAAAAAAAAAAAAAAAAAAAAAAAAAAAAAAAAAAAAAGAAAGAAAGAAAAGAAAAGAAAACAACAACCTCCCAAGATCTCTTTACAAAACTGACCTTCACACTGTCCTAAAGTGTGGAAAAGGCTCTTGGTTCTTGTTCCCATTTGGTTGGGGCTGAGGACCTTCCATCCAAGACAACATTCATACTCAAGCCTCCAAACCATGGGAAGGCCTCACTGGGTGTCTCTCCAGAACCCTCCCTGGCCCGTATCCTTGCTCTCAGTGCAGAATGCGGACTCGTTTAACAGTGGAGGTCATTTATGTACCTTCCGAGCAGGTGAAGCTCATGCTTCCTGTGGCCTTGTATGTTGATGAGCAGAGGAGCTCGGTTAGGGGTCTGAGCATGAAGTGGAACAGACGCGCCTGAGCCAGCAGAGGCAACTAAGAAAGAGCGAGGCGGCGGGAAAAGAAAGGGGGACTGTCACCAGACTCTGGGAATGTGTGGTTATGGGTAAATTCCATTCAGACTTCCAATGACGGTGCCAGCAAATCTTACATAACCATCAATATTCTGGGTGTGAGCAAAGGGTTCTGAGGGAGTGAGAAGCGCTGACTGCTGAGGTGCGCGCTGGCAGGCAGACAGCTATGCATCTGGTGCGCACTTGTTTCCTAGGATTCCATTGTTTGTTTCTGTTTCTCTCCTAAGAAATCATCCGTGCTACAAAGCTTTGCGTAGATAATCACAAAGCTCATGCGCACCGGCATGCAAGCACGTGCACGAATGCGCGCCCGCACACACACAAACACAGAGACCAGGTTGGAAAATACTGAAGGATTTGTGACTCCATGATCCTTTTCCTAGAATACTTATCAATAATTCTTTTTATGTTTTCTTTTTGGAAACAGTGCTGGAGTTTATTAAATAGAGCTTTCACGGGAGTTCAGTCTGGGTATTAACTTTAGGGGTATCTCCGAGAGGTGCTTAGGAAAAGAGTACTATAGACCCAAGAAATAGGTCTGGCTTCTCCAGAGACAGTGGCACCACTGTGTTCTACAAGAGACGGCAGGTATGACTTGGTGGCTCTGAAGTGACATTCTTCAGGGGGTTTCTAAGAAACTTTTCTCTCCTGTTTTTTTTTTTTTCCTATGTGGTGTGGGAGGGGTGAAGGTGATGAGGGCAAAGGGTGGTTTCTGAGGTGCAGCGGATAGTGCAGGCTGGAAAGGAGGAAGACTAAACTCACAGGTCACATGACTCATTGCCATGTGACCATTTTGCTTGAAGAGTATAAAAAGGAATTCTACGTAGGTATTCTTCATTGCAAATTTTGTTACTTACGTCAAAACTCTTGACCCTGGGTTAGTGAGAGAATGCAACTACACTCCAAGCTGAGGGGCTCCTTTCTCTTTCCATGTTCTTTAAAATTTTTACTGCCTTCCTATTTTGCCTCAATCTACTTCTCTGAAATTTGGTTTAGTCTTGGGGGGGGGGTCGATGATGGCTGAAAATTGAATTTTTGAAACTTCACTGCTAAACATGAACAGAGACCCTATCTACTGAGGGATCAAATGTCTGAATCTGTCCTTGGCTTGGAGACTGGAGGATCTTCATCCAACAAGAAACTAGCAGAGGGACACTGTGACTATAGCTGTATTTAAAGTCACCTCTTGAGTTCACTATATGTAACTACAGAAAGGCGGTTCTGCCCCCCACCCATCGCAGCCCCATTAGCCAGTCAGCAGGCAAGGCTCCTGAGGGCAGGCCACTCCACCCACATCTCCCATTGGACCCTGTCATCTACAAGCCCCACTCTACCCTCCCCAAACCCAGCCACTACAGCATCAGCAGCCCCCAGAGGCACAGACACCACCTGGACTGACTGGAGGAAGAGATGGGTAGAGAACAGTACAGTGGTACATTCAACAACATAAAGATCAATATGGCACCACCAGAACCTCATAGTCCTACAACAACAAGACCTGAACGTCCCAAAGCAGAAGAAGCAGAAGCAAACTACCTTAAAAATAACTTTATGAAGATGATAGAGGCCCTTAAGGAGAAAATGAAAATTTTCCTTAGAGAGATCGAGGAAAAGAGACAAACAAAAAGTTGGAAGAAAAGAGGTTCTATGACTTTTCAAGTCACTGACCTGAGCAATGGACCCCAGGACAGAGTGGATGTGGCTGAGCTTCCTTCCTGCCTCCTGCATCGATCCTCCCTGCACAGAGGAGGGATGCCTCAAAGACACTGGAAGGTCACCAAAGAGTTTACATCTGGCTGCGGTTCCACCACAGAGGGCTCTAATCCTTGTTCGCATGCTGAGATCACCACTCCAAATTAAAGCCATTCCAGTCTTGACATTTAGTGCTTTAAGTAAGCTATAAATTTAATAGCCTCTATTTATTCAGCTACATGAGACCATAAATGTGTTGGGCCTTTTTTTTTCAATTAAAAATTCAGTTGGGACCCCAACTAAGCTTCCTTGGATATGAAGCAAAATCAGAATTAAGTGGAGGAGGGGACCCAAAAAACTCCAGACTCAATTTGGGTTTCTTAGCCTTCTTATGGAGAGCATAGCAGAGCCCATGCCGGCAGAGCCTTGCTGGGATTGAAAGGGTTCTCCTCTAGTTGCTCTTTTTAAAAAATTTCCTCTACAAACAGGCAAGTCGTTAGGCCTCTATTTGCACATCTGTAAAATGGGGGTGATGCTACTTATCATCAGTGATGAAACGAGCCAAGAAGCTGGCCAGGTGTGCAAACCACAGCACACCCCTTGTCTCATGTCCCCATATTTTCAAGAATGACGCCAGACTGGTTTGGACTGTTCAGGAATGTCTGCTTGGAACCCTACATGCTGACCCAGATTGATGAGCTACAGAGAGTGAATGCAAGAGGGCTGTAATTCTTCCTCTGCCCAGGTTAATGGGGTCAAATGGGAAAGCCTCAGGGGAGGTCACAGAAAAGATGCAACAGATTGATGGGAAGGAATCCACTGAGTCAGGGCAGCACGGAGTCGCACTGACTGAGGCATGCCGGCCCTCCTCAACTCAGGTGATCAACAGTCACAACACAGGTGAACAACCGTCAGACGCAACAGTCACAGGAGCTAAGTCTGCACGCAGCCGTGAGCTGTCACCCCTCTAGCCCCCCGTTTGACGTGACCCCTAGACACGTCAGCAGCAGCCTCTCTCCTCCACCTCCTCCCTCGCCTCTCTTAGCAGAGACACTTTCCTTAGAAGGCAGCCCCACTTAGAAAGCCCTTCTTTGTAGTGAGCCCAAGTTCAGTTGAAGGGCCACAACGAGAAAATTCTTTCCCTTCTAACCGCTGCCCCCACGTCCTTTACACTGAAGAAATAATTTTGTGATGAGACAAACATAGATTTATAACTGAATTTTCTTCTTCAACAACTTAATAGCCCCTCACACTGGCTGGCTGGAGCGGCATGCAATCTGAGATTCTTGTGCAGCCTTCCAGCGCTGGCTGGCCGCACACATCTGTAATTGATTACTGCGACGCGTTCAGAAGCCAGAGGGGCTCTGCTCGGGACCTCCAGTGATAATCTCTTCTCTTCTCTATGTTGCCTGGGAGGGGCTGGAGAACGACGCCAAGATAGGTTGAGGAATGAGTCCTGAATGCAGACTCTCAGACTGCATCTGAGCAGAGAAGGTTTTTTTTCTCCCCCTAAGTTTCTGAACAAAATCTGGAATCCCAAAGTCGTGCGCCACATGTGGAAATTTGAATCCAGACTCTTAGCCTGGGATCTGTTTGGCACTTTAACCTACGTCCAGTTGTCATGATCTGATTTTTACATCAGGTTTCGGACATGAGCAGAATCCAGGAGGTTCTGGCCGTGTGCCAGGTGGTCATGGTCCAAGGGACAGAAAAGGCTGGTGGAGAAAGCCCGGGATAGGGTGGGCTTTCCAGGCAGAGTGGCCGAGGCTGACACTGGACAGACAAGCTCAGCAGGCGGTAAAATGTGAAGTGAAGCAGAACTTATCCCAACAGGGTTGCGGGGCGGCAAGGAGCGGCTCCTTCTCTGCTATGGATCACAAGTTTTTCCACTTGACCAAGTCAGGTTCTGAAACCGGTTTATTTGGTCAGTCCTTAAAGGGGAGCTATAGAAATAGGTGCCGGTTGTGCCTCAGAGTATGGGGTACATGTTCTGACTCCCCACCTGGCCGTGCACACGCTACAGAATGTAATATTAAGCCCACTAATTCTGTAGAATAAGGTGAAAAATAATTAACTTTCTCAATCTGAAATCTATTGCCACTGACGTTTTTGTAAACTACCGAGTTCAGCGAAGTCCCCTTACAGGCCATTTAATTTTTTTCCCGATTTCAGCTATACGCGATTGTTCCAAACAGATGCAAATAATTAATTGGAAGGTAGCACATGGGCCACAGTCCAACCTAATTTTATCCTGGAGCATATGGTGATGTAGAGCTGGGACCTCACTGTTCCCTTCCTGGCTCGCTCTCCGCACCTCTGCCTGACCTTTCACGCCGGTAGCCCTCATACATGAAGGGTGAACATTCAAGGTCACGTAGGTTTTTTTAAAAAAAACTGATAGACATGCCTAACAGATGGTTCAGCAGTGAACGGTGCTTGTCCTCAAGCCTTTTAGTTAGTTCAATCCCTAGAGCCCCGTGGTGGGAGAGAACTGACTCCCTCAGATTGTCCTCTGACCTCCATGTACACACAACACATACAACACACACACATGCACGTGTGACCTATACACACACTATTAATAAATGTAAAGTAAAGAATGACCATAAAATATTGACATAATAACTGCACATCTCTATGGAGCATGCTGTGATATGTTAGTACATTTTATGTTGATAACAAAAGACACTTAGGCCACCCATCCTTGCCAACATTTTTCATTTCTTTGTATTGAGAAGATTCAAAAGCTTCTTTTGTAATCATTTTAAGCTGTCTGTCATCCCATGGCAAAATGTTTCAAAAAAGAAGCCAGCTATAGTTGGTCCCAAAGACCATGCTAGAAGCAGCATTCGCTCAGTAAGTCTTAGAGAATTTAAGGGATAGGCTCCCAACTGTCTTCAGTAACTTCCTGTGAGGGCTCCAGAATTAATACCGACTCGTACCATTTTTACTTTACACATGACTCCAATGCGTCCCTAACTAAACCAGCAAGCACCTTAGCCTCCCATTAGTATATAGTATATAGTATATAGTATATAGTATATAGTATATAGTATATAGTATATAGTATATAGTATATAGTATATAGTATATAGTATATAGTATATAGTATATAGTATATAGTATATAGTATATAGTATATAGTATATAGTATATAGTAGTGTGGCCTAAAGCGGCTGCTGAGGTCCGACAGCTGAAGCTCTGGATGGCCACACGGGGTGTCTGTGTGCCTCACTCAGGGCACTACAATACACTCACAAGGGTGCCATGGCATCCTAGATTGGGGGCGAGGAGGGGAACAGAATTACATTCAATCTCTTGGGCGATGTGCAGTACATGAGTGTTTGCCCAAGCCTGTTCACAGTGTAATGTCGCTCTGTGCTGTTTTTCGTGTGATGACATCATGTCTTTCTCAAGAAATGTGATAAACACAATTCCTCTGTGCATGGGAATGCAGGACAGGAAATTAGGGTTGCAGGACCCTATCTGATCTCAAGGCTGGAGAAGTTGCGAGGTGACTCATGACAGACCCCCCTCATTTCACATTCCCAGCCTGTTCTTCATTATCCGCTCCGAGAAAACTTCACCCAGGGTTTCTCCCCCGGCTGATGGAATTCTGTACTTATTCAGTGGACAGCACTTCCTAAATTTTATAGGAAGCAGTTCCTTTCTGGGACTCGGCACTTGCTTTCTGTGGGTTCCCTGATGGAGCTCCCCTCAGCTGGCTCCCCTTGTGCACCTGACTGATTGGCACTACCCGGCCTCAGGCAGTTCTGTCTGGCATTCCTTCCCTTCAGGTGATGGACAAACGTCCCAAGTGAGAAAACTCCTCACGAGCAGCAGTCCTCAGCAGCTTAGCGGGTGGCTTTCCAGCAAGTTCTGTCCACACAACAAACACCCTAGGGACTTGGCTGCCACCCAGTGAGACAATATCTGGAGTGGGGGAAGCTGTTCTTTCTTGTTCACTAGCAAGCTCTGTATTTCCGACCAGCCAGACATGACCAGAATTAATATTCTTTTTAATAGATTTGCTTTTATTACCATGTTTATCATTGCAATGAAATACACGTCATAAAAATTATCATCGCAACTGTGAAAATGTGTAGATTAGTGACATTTAAATACATCAACATGTCCCTACAGCTATCAACACTACATCTTCGGAGTGTTTTAAATCTTGGAAGCTAACTAATAGGCTACTCTCTGTCTCTAGACTGACTACCCTAAGCAGCTTATCTATAAGCTATACAGAACGGTGATTTTGTGACTGGCTTTCTTCACTCACCTCCATCCATGTCAAGAAATGTGTCTGAATCTCCTTTTAAAGGCTGAGTGATATTCCACATCATCCCTGTAGCAGGCTTTGGGTTGCTCCTACCTGTGGCAATTGCTACCCTTTACAATTATTTTTGTTATGTAATCAGAAGTAGAATTTCAGTGTTAAGTGTATGTGAGCCCATGTGAGTTTATGCCACCATGTGTGTTGGTACCCATGGAAACCAGAAGAGGAAGTTAGATCCTCTTAGGAGCTGGAGCTACAGGAAGTTGTGGGCCATCAGTGTAGGGGTTGGGAATCAAACCCAGGTATTCTGAGAGAGCAGCTAGTGCTTTAACCTCTGAGCCACCTCTTCCGCCTCTATTCTAAAAGAAGAAAGAGAGAGAGAGAGAGAGAGAGAGAGAGAGAGAGAGAGAGAGAGAGAGAGAAAGAGAGACCACTACAGTGTTTCCTAGCTAACCTTTCATTTAAACTTTTATGCTCAACTTAATATACAAGTTTCCTGATTGGACATTGACTAATATGTACAGTACCTCACAGGTACACATATGCCATTAGTAAATAAAAAAGAAAATACCCCCCCAAATCTTTCAATTTAAGTGTATTATTATTTTCATAGGATTACAAAGTTATTAGTATATAAATACTTATCAAGTTGGCCACATATTTCCAACTGCCTAGGACTGGTCTGCTTGGATGGCTGCTGAGGGTCCCTGAACCTAGAAACATCTACCCCTGAAGGCACCATCAGAGCCCACCTTGACGCCCTTTTGAACATCCTGATTTTTCTTTCTACATAGCATTCATTTTCTTTTCTCCATTTAGGTAACAGTGACTAGAAGTCTGATGGTTATCATTCATGTTCGCTGCTTTCTTTCCCCCTTTATTTCTAAACCAAGTGCCAGTCAAAATGTTTCCTGGCCCTTTCTCCCCTACTCCCGCACCAAGAGTTAAGTCATCAACTCTAGGTGCAACGCCTAGAATTTTAAAAGCTGGTTTCTCCCAGCGGCATGGGCTGAAAATCCAAATGCCTGCCGAGGCTACAATACAATAGTCCCTGTCTGCCACAGCCCTGCATCCCTCAAAGTGACACAGATAAGCTGGGCTGCAGGTGAGACCCATTCCCGGTCAGTATCTTCATCTCTGCCCCAATAAAAACAATAGCAATGCCTGAAAGCATGAAGTGTTTCAGGGACAATTTCATGAGTTCGTGCCCACAGACTCAGAGACACAAATGGGTTAAAAAGTAATCATTCCGAAACGTTTGACACTTGTTTCCATTACCTGGGAACTACCTGCAAGAACCCTTACTGTGAACCATGACACCCTGTGCGGTAACATTGTGGGGGCAGCTGCTGCCAGCCTAATTTTTTTCCCTGCAGCTACATCCTCTTTTTGCCCCTCTCAAGGCCACACTTAGGCCTCCCCTTTCCTGCTGAAGCCAGTAGTGAACTTCTCCATGCAACTTCTACTCTTGATAAGCTTGATATCAGATGTCTTTTGAGACAGACAACTAGGTTGTGCTATTGCCAATGCAAGGTGATCCCTCATGTCTGTTTGCCTGTTATCCCTCATGTCTGTTATAGGTCCTTTCCAGACCTATAACAATATAACCAATAAGATAATCATTAAAACATTTCATGATACTGACTTACGACAACATGTGAGAATAAACTGCATTTCCTCCACCCATAAAGCATATTACAAGAAATGATGAAAACACAAAACTGCAATCTTCAAAGAGAGGGAAGTTTAAAGGAGCAGTTGCATTGCACTGAAGACCAAGGCTGGCAAGCCGCACCGACTCATAACTCTAACAAGTTCCCAAAAATTCCGTCAGAAAAGGAGCCAAGAAGAAAGCAACTCTGCCAGCTGCAAGCCTTCTGTTTTACAGTGTGTGCAGAGTGGATGTACTTGCTTTCTCATCTTTATAAACAGAGTGTGGGGGCATGTGCAACCTTCCCAGAAGATGCTCACAAGACTCTAGACAGCAACGGCCGGGCGGCACTAGGGGCAGCCTAACTAGCTACTCTCCAAGCCGCGACAGTTGCCATCCGGATTATTAATAAGACAGACTGAGCAACATTCCACTTCAGCTGATGAAATTTCCAGGGCCAGGAAGATACTGGCAGCTGCTGCCACTTTACAAAGCAACAAATTCAGCATCCTCAGATTGGAAACTTTGTTTCCTTAAGAACTAACATCCGCCCTATGCCACCTGCATACATACACTAATAAACCCCAGATGGGAATTCCAGACACCTCTTTGCTCCGGCCGTGGATTTCTTCCAGGCAATAACATCCTATTAAGCTGGCCTCCCAGCAGTGAGCCGCCTTGCAGAGACTGCCTTCATCTACGGGACACCCTGTTTAAAGAGCTGGTTCGGGATCTGCCGTTGCACAATGTGTAATGAATTCTGACCTTTTTTTTTTTTTTTTAGATAGATGAAAAAAAATCTATTAATGTAAAAAGGCAGCAGGTTCTGTGGAAGTAGAAACTAAGGCTAGTGGTTACTAGAGAAGGAGAAGGGAAGGAGGGGGGAGCAATAGGTACAACAAAGGGTCCGATAGGAAGACTGAGCTCTAGTGTTCACAGCTCACAGCACAGATGAATGCCCGTCATTTACCGGATTAACCATTGCCTGTATGAAGAACGAGAAGAGAGGAGTCCAAAGTTTCCCTTCATATAGGAACGATAAAAGTGTGTGTGTGTGTGGAAATAATAGTTAACTTGATTTATTTTATCATTACACATCATCACACTGTCCCCTATAAGTGTGTGCAAATATTATGTTACATATAAGAAGAAAAATTCTTTAGAAAGGAAGCAACTTGTTTGTCTTGCTATTTGGGCCAGAAAAGGGGAACTCCCTTTTGACCATCCCCTCAAATTCTGAATCCGTGACCCAGACATGTTATGTACTTACGTTAAATCATGTCATATCTCAGCAATTTACATATCACCGTCTATAATGTATAGCAGGCTATGTTTCACAAGAGACACATCACAGGGCATGTCTCTGGGCAAGATGGCGCATCCCGCACTACAGAGTACTTCCGATCCCTGTGGCAACTGCTACAATCTCGAGTGTCGTTCTCAACACTCACTTCTCATGAATTTGCAGACTCTCCGAGGCATTAAGTGGCTGGCCCACAGCCACCAGCCAGAGCTGACACTCCACTGAGAGTCTTCTGACCTCATTCTGTGCTTTTTCTCTACACCTATGCTATCTGAGCAGGAACCAATGCTGCGCTGTTAAACGTGTCATGCATTTCAGAGGAGGGTTACCGAAAGCAAGAAACACTGAGAGTAGATCCCATACGGAGGCCTCGAGACTGCTGCCTGGGCAAAAGGGTACCAGACATTAATAGAAAAGGAGAAGCTACTGAAGGAACAGGTGTGGCCAGAGGAAGTAGGCTCCACTTGACACATCTAAGGGGGCTAAGGACTGGGTAGGAACCTCCATGGGAGGAGCTTCACCCCCTGTCTGACTCATTGCCCATATAAACGGAGCTCCTGGGCAGCTCACAGTCTTCTGTGAAATCACACAGAACATCTACTCTATTTGTCCAATCTGCAGGGCGTGTTTAAGAAATTATTATTTTCATTTATGTGTATTGGGGCTTTGTCTTCATGTATGGCTATGTGCCATGCGCATGCAGTGCCAGGGGAGGCCAGAAGACAGTGGCGGATCCCCTGGCCCTGGAGTTATAACTCGTGGTAACACCACATGGGTGCTAGAACTCAAACCCAGGTTCCTTTGGAAGAGCAGTCAGTGCTCTTAACTGCAGAGCTATCTCTCCAGCTCTCAGCAGAGGTGTTTTCTTGATGAAGTGGGCTACAGTTAACCATACGCTTTACGACATTCATTCCCAAAACCTAATACTGCTGTTCTTTGTCTACATTTGATACACAGGCAATAATTTCGGTCCAATGTCAAGAAACAAAAAGATCAGAATCCAAAGTGAGCGACAGGTTTGCACTTTCCTTCTAACTGTTCTATCAGGTATAGATAGCCTGGACCAGTGCATGATACAGGATAAACTGTGCTCTAGAGGTTCCAACTGTTCTATCAGATATAGATAGCCTGGACCAATGTGTGATACCGGATGAACTGTGCTTTGGAGGCATGGTAGAGAACGCTGAGCTCTCAGATCCACAAAGCAAGATTGCATATGGTGAAAATTTACCTTGAGCATCCCTTAAAGAGCGCAGAACACTCGGCACGACCTTGTGTACACACAATGCTGTGAGAGCCCTCACTGTTCTACTCTCTAGCTGTCAATCAGAGAATTCAAGTTCTACCTCTACGACCAACTTGCTTGGTCTCCGGAACAATGTACTCTCCCCTCTGTTTCAGCCCTGAACCTCCAGGTGTATCCAGCTCTCACCACTTTCACACAAGCAATGCAGAACAACTTGCTGTTGATAGGGTGGTGAATGCCAGCGGCCAGGATGTCCTGACAACTATCTTGTCCATCGGGGCCAGGTGCCATTTTTTTTTCTTTTTTTATTGACAGCATCTATTTCCTCCTCTACAGCTTCAGCTGTATACCAAAGGGACCCGGGAGACTAAATGTTGTTATGGAAGCTGGGGGCTCACAGCCTGCTCTAAAGAAAAGCTGTATTATTTCAGGCACCATCCTCACTGGTCCTTTCTCCATTCTGCAAAACTCTTTGGAGCCCCCCTCACTTACAGGAAAATGGTGTCTGTCCTTGAAGAGCCGGTCAGGGAGCAGATGAAGAAAGAGGCTAGGGATGGACTCATAGGGTACACTAATTAAAACACAGGAAGAAAAGTTCAGGAGCAAAAAGGTATGAGGTGCCATGAAAGTTCAGAGGAGAAGAACCTAAGCCATTACCAGGTGATGGAGTCATCATAGAAGCCTGGCCGAAAGACACGCTGACGCAGACTGTGGGGTGTTCTGGGCACCAAGAGAAACACATGCAAAGACCCACATGTCCAAGAATGACCAGTGGGGAAGGAAGGCTGACAAAATCAATGGCTGCCCTGGCAAGGAAGCCACTGGAAGTCCTTTAACAAAGAATTTTGTCACATGACTAAAGACAGAAGCCAAAGGCTCTGCAGAATACGCTAACAGAGAAAGCATGGTGGGCCGTTCATTTACAAAGTTCCCCTAAAAGGTGTAAGTTGTGAGGAACGGTTGTTTTAAAAAGTGCCTTTGAAAAGGGGATATTTGAATTTCCACAATTGTACCAATGCCAACACCAGCCACAGGGAGGTGGGTAGGCGCCCTGGATCTCTAACAAAAACACATTTGCAAGAATCTGCATGGGCTCTGGCAGAAGCTGGAATAATGTATTTTTAAAGAAGGACAAACTCAAAACCCCTTCCACTTCCCTGTGGTTGGTGCTGGTCCAGGAGGTCTGACCCAAGCTTGCCTGAGGCTCCCAGGACCCCAACTGGCCTCTGAACGAAACAGGAAATACTCTCATTAGAGAGGCGGTACTCAGTGTGAAACTCTGCCCTACTTCCTGTTCTATGGGGGGGGGGTCTCTTTTGAAAATACAAGCATTCCTTGGAGGAAGGGCCTGGGAATTACTAACATCTGACAGCATTTTGCTGGTTTCTGTTTTCATTTTCTGCAGAGGTGAGGGCTATGGGAGCACCTGGGTGGGGAGTAGCGCTGTAGAGATGAAAGGAGTGTGGGGAGTAGAGAATGAGCAGCCATCATGGCTGCACTCGGCTTCACTCACGGGTCTGGCAGACCAGTAATCTCATACCCTCCTCATACCGAGAAGAGGCAGAGAGAAGAGTCACAGCCAGCAGACATCACAGAACCGGATCGTGCGCTTCAGAAGCTTGGGGTTCCTGATCTGTAGCAATGCAAATTAGTTAAGCGACATAAAATATTCAGAACTGTTTTGACTGCAATTTCCCTCGCTGCCTCGCTGAACTGATTGAGCCTCCAAAGGCCAAATATGACTTTCATGAGAAAACAGTTTCCTTCCCGAAGTTTCCAATTCATGGGTGAACAATTTGGAGGTCTTGCTTACTGCAGAGACAGACAGTTTTCTAATCTAAGGTAGAAACAAAGCCAGTCACAAAAAAAAGAAAGAAGAGCAAAATGATAAAAAGCTTACATCCATAAAACCTTGTATCTCTCACTTTAAATAAACACAACAGTGATAGCCAACCAAAGTCAGTGGGCTTACATCCTGAACCGATACCTCATTGGCCAGACAAGTTTTCCTCCAACTCCAATGCCAGTACAGCAAGGGTTGTCAGCCTTCCTCATGCTGAGACCCTTTCATACAGTTCCTCGTGCTCTGGTGAAGCCCAAACATAAAACTATTTCATTGCTACTTCAAAATTGTAATTTTGCCACTGTTACGCACCACAGTATAAATATCTGATGTGATTGCGACCCACAGGTTGAGAACCCCTGTGTTAAGGGACTTTGTATCATTCACCAGAAACCTCAAGATCCCCAGGTTCTTACCCAGCACTACTTTACACATTGTTATTTGCTGTGAACCACAAATGTCTACCGGTACCTTCTTTCCTGCCGAAGTAGAGCCCGCTTGCTGCAGGTGAGCCATTGAGGAAGAGGATTGCTGATGGACAGCAAACCGTAACTGTGCAACAGCACTGTGATTGGATTCTCTACGAAACAGGAGAGCGAAACTGCCGCGACACCCACGGTCCCTGCATAAAACACGGCCAGGCTTTGAAACCACTTCTCCAGAGACATACGGCTGTGGGTCACCAACTGATCTGCTCTCATGGATACTGCTCCTGGATTTGTCACTGACATCTGAAAGTCCCAGGGCACAAGCCTGGCAGCCAATGTCCTATGCTGGCTTGGCAAAGGATGCAACTCCATTCAGTGAGCTGTGGCCACAAATGTGGTCACTATCTGGTTTTCAACCAATAACCCTTGCAGCAATTCACACTTGTTAGCCAGCCAACTGAAGCATCTTCCTAGCTAATTCAAAGCATGCCATACAGGAATGAGGCCGTCGGCTGTCTGTGTGTATGGGTTCTCACCGGGAGGACTTGAGTCCCCACAGCTACCTACAACTCAGTTCCTCAAGATACACTCTACCGCAGCAGCCTGCGTAAAACTCAAGGATCAAAAAGAAACTCAGGGGCAGAACCATTTCCTCATTCTTCAAACTCATTTATAAACAGGAAAACAGGTCCAGGAATTCGCGCGACAATACCCGAAATCTAACCACACAGGTGTCCTCTCAGAAATGACACAAATGAACCTCCAGAATCTGGACTGTGACCTCAGGAGCTCCGTGCTCCTCTCTGACCAGTCTCCTGAGACAGCAGTGGAGATACGCCTTGGCCCAGGTCCTCCTCGGAAATCTCACCCAGCCCACTTCAGGTCTTCATTAGGATTTGGATCCACTGATAACAAGGTAGTCCTTGCTGTGGCTAGGCCTCTGGGCATCAATTTCCTTCCAGAACACAGTGGAGATTGCTGCGGACTGGGGAAAATGCTCCATACTCTCGTACACCAAGTCAGCGATCTAAACCAGCGTTTCTCAACCTGGGGGTTGAATATCAGATATTTCCATCATGATTCATAGCAGTAGAATTACAGTTATGAAGTAACAACAAAAACAAATTTATGTGTGGGGGTCACCACCACACGCAGAACTGTATTAAAGGGTCATAGTGTAAGGAAGCTTGGGAACCGCTGGTGTGAAGGATAAAATTTCCTCTGTGTCAACCAGCTCACCACAAAGGGGTATTTCCTGGCCCTGCCTGTACAGCTTTCCCCGTCACCAGCTCCCTGAGTGCTGCCGCAGCCCTTCCCCTGCCCCGCCAGTCACTCCCAGGCAGGGCTACCGACAGCAAAACAAACTCCCAAATATTCCTGTCCGGTCTCAAAAGGTTTACATTACCCAGAGCCCACTTATTTTGATTAAAGTCAGTCAAATATGATGACGAAACTCATTTATTTATAAGACTGGCCTTTGCAGGAATTTAGTTATACAGTCTTTTAAGGCTATATTAGACTTGAGTGTTTGTAGCAGCATGTAAATTACAAGAGGCTGAAGAACTGTGATTAATTTTCTAGACTTGCACTGTCAGGGTTGTCTGTGTTCCCTTGAAGATGCTTTGTGGACCTTTGAGCATTTCTGTGTGTGATCTACCGTGGTACAGTGGTCTCGCGATTGTCGCGTTTTTTATCAGCCGTGAGTCAGTGGTCGCTGGCCATACCATTCGCTACACACCGTGGCCAGTCACCAAATGAGAAGCACCTTAGGATAGGAATACCATGTGGCCTGTGCACACTGAGGCTCAGCACCACTCACAGGCCTCTCTCCTTGGCAGACACCTTGACCATTTTAACCCAAGTATAGTAATCTCAGATGTGTCTGCCATGTGGAAAGGGTGATGCCTAACGCCATCACCAAGTAGACGCACAGCTAACAGATCAGTTCTCAAAATATCAGAGGTTTGTCCAGGGCATCCAGAAAGGTGGCTAAGTGAAGTGTAGAGCTCTGACAGGATCTTAGCACCGTGAGAGCAGCCAGTCCGGGAAGAAGCTCACCCACAAAAGGAGCCAGGAAGAAAGTGGGTTCTAGATGTCACTAAGCTCTTAAATCAAACCTGGTCCTTGGTACTGAGCTGATGCATAGCTCCCCTCTGTGCGAGCTGGTCCAAACCTGCTCTCTCTTTCCACTACACGGAGCGCTATTACAGACACCATGTTGGGATGGCTAAGGGGAGACAATGAGAGTATTTCTCATCTTCCTATCCACATCACCATATTTCCAGTGCCCGAAGTTCATTCAGCAGGTCTAGGACCCAGAGGTACAGAGCTGGCCAGTTCTTTAGCCAGGCCAACATGAAGGCTGGAAAGAATTCCTCCAGCATTAGATGGCAGTGCCATCAGAGGCAGAGTCCCAGGCACGTGAAGGTGTGCAGGCCATGAAGGCCCAGATGGGTCGGGAGTCTGACCCTGGCAGCAGGGCCTGGTTCCTGGACTTGATCCCTGACTCACAGCTCAGGGGTTTAGCTTCCTAATAGACCCCACATAGATAGGTCCCGTCACATGTGACTGACTCCTCCCTCTCAATGGTGGGCCAAAAGGGCAACATTTGTGGGTTGGGACAAAGCGCCGGAAAAGTTTTTGCAGGTCAAAGTTCCATGCTCCAAACTGTAAGGAGCCAGGAGTGACGTCAGGTGGGACTTGGAGTTTTTCCTGGGTGCTGAATTCACTCAGGAGAGCCACGATACATGTGGTGAAGGGCAGATGTTTTCATAAAGGTGGCGGCAAATCAACAACACAGCACTAATATAGGAAGGGTGGGTTTGAATTTGCCTTTGAGGGTGTTCAAAGTCAGCTGGGTTTGAGAGCTCACACCTCTAATGCCAGCATTCAGAAAGCTAAGTTGGAGGATCTAGAGTTTGATGCCAGTGTGGGCTACATAACAAGACCTTTTTTTTAACCAACAAAAATTAAACAAACAGAACCAAAAAGTACTCAGAGTCCACTCAGTGCTGCTTTGAACAAGGAACACAGCACATGGCCAATCACAGTTCTGCCCTCCACTCTGAGCTCACAGCCAATCACAGTTCCTCACTCCACTCTGAGCTCACATCTAGCTCATAGCCAATCACAGTTCCTCACTCTGAGCTCACAGCCAATCACAGTTCTGCCCTTCCACTCTATAGCCTCACACTTGAAACTCAAAATTCCAACAAGACAGCTTTCTGGAAGCTGATAATTCATTTGGGCTTTAACTAGCCTCTTTCATGCACCTTTGACAGGCCCTCCCATTCCCCCATTTCCCACATGTAGCAAATACTTTTGATGTTCCTGCTTAAATTTCTTCCAGCAAGTCCCCATTCTTAGATTCCCACCAAATCTGGCTACAAAAGCTCCCCTAGACCTACTCTATAGTACTGAAGACTATAAAGCAAAAGAGAGCACAACTCTGGCCACCCAGGCTCCCAAGCTAATCAGAGAACTTTACTACAAGAACTGAAAACAAAAAAGGCAACTTCACGCTCATCCTAGAGGCTCCTATAGAGTTCAGTGGTCACAACAAAGGAACATGAAGTGACCTTGACTGGTATTTAAAAGGAAGAAACTATTCAAAGCAACACAAAAGTGGAAGATGGTGGACAACTGTGATCATGATGGTGATGCTGGTGGTGGTGACGACAGGGACAGGCATTTCACATCTACAATATGAACTCTAAGACGAGGAGAACACCATGCAAAAGATCCTAGGATTAATTCACACACAAGATGAAAACCCCTTCTCCACTTTCCCTGCTGGAGATAGGACACAGGGTGATTAAACAAGAGGAGACAATGCAGGTGGCATTCTCAAAGTCACCTTCTTTTGTACTCATCCCTGGTCTGACCTGCACAGCACAGTGATACTGGAGGACTTGGCCTGTATCCAGAGGACAGCAGTCATAAGATGTAAAGAAATGCAAAGGGGAAAAATGGTTTGAAGTAGTCCAACATAGGACAAAAAGACAAGGATAGGGCAAACCTGTGGAGGACGAACTGCATCTGGTGACCGAGTTCTGACTCTTTTCAACTTCTGCTTTCCAATTAATTTTAAATCACATTTGATGTTCAGTCTCACTTGCCTGACACCTTAGGAGTGTAGAAATTTCACCTTATATTAACTATGCCCAAATAACCCAATCATGAACGCAGGTGAGAAATAGGTCATCGATCTACTGATTGGTAGAAAATTACCAAGAAAACACCAAGGATTTATCTTCATTTCCCCCAAACAGGAGGGCAGTGCTGGCATGGCCGTCCTTTGGGCTCAAAAGGGAACGAGCCATTGTTCTGGTGGTTGTGGGGCCTCTGTTGGTGGGTACAGGTGCACTGGGCGGAAGACAAAGGTAATACTGCAGAAACAAAGATGGTAGAGGAACCTAGAGCCCTCGGAGGTCTGAGGCTGTGTGCAGCCACACTTCCCTGCCCGGGTGAAAAGGTGAATTTTTATTCCAAAATGGCACTGCATATGTGGACGGCCGTGACACTTCAATTGATTTCTTAGGCCTAGGTTCATTTGTCAGCTAAAGGAATTAGATCCAACGGCTCTCACTTCATGGCCAGTAAAGTTAAATAGATTACAACTATGTGAGGCCCCCATATGTCTCTAACCCATCTCTTCCCAGGAGCTGGGATCTGGAAGGAAACAGGATGTTCTGACCTCAGGACCTTTGCAGCTGCTTGCATTTTGCCTAGAACATTCTGCCCAGGGTAATCTTAGCTGCTTTTCCTATACTGTTCAGGTGATTCTAATAAGCTCAGCGAGGTTAGTCACAACCACAGTCGCTTATAATAGCTCATCAACACACGCACATGCAAGCATGCATGTGCACAAACACACACACGGGGGGGGGGGGGAAGGAAGGAGGGAGGGAGGGAGGATTAGGAAAGGAGGGAGAGGGAGAAAGAGATAATTCATTACTTCCCTCCTCGTGTTTAAACTTGCCCTTCTCAGCACTCAGGTTGAATTATTGTATGTTTTACATATTTATTGTGTTGGGGTCAGTCTCCTTCAACTACAACAGCTGCTCTCCAAGAGCATGCACCTTTACCTGCCTAATTTACTTCTGTACCCCCAGGGCCTAGAAGAATGACTGGGGCCCACAAAGAACACAGTGTGTAGTGGGAAGGAAGACAGGAGCGCCAACCCTAATCGTTTCTTTGGCTCTCACTACTGTGGGCTGTGGTGCCCAGGATCCTAGGTCCCTCCCTCTCCACTACCAGGATTTACTCTGTAACCACACAAGAAAAAAAAAAAAAAACAAGACAGCTCAAGACAGAAAGGCCAGGGCCTGCTGCGACAAGCTTTGATTCTGAGGCAGAACTGGGCACGCGCATGCCCACTGTCTAGCCTCCTCCGTAAACAGTAACATTTGGCCAATGAGAAGTTCCAATACTGCCACCAGTTCCAAATTCCTAGCGTCTAAATTAATAGCATACGAGCGCAGGGAGGATAGTGCATTCCTCTGCGCCAACTCTGGACTTAGAACACCCGAAGGCAAACGGAAGCAAGAGGCGGCACTCCCGTGTGCAGCTCACATCGCTCCACTAGAGGGCAACATGAGATGCGCTGGCACCCAACGGGGACATACATCAGATAAGGAGCAGCCAAGTCCCTTGCCCCCCTAGTGCTCTGCTGGGTTCTCGCACCCTCTTTTCTTGTTCACACAAGCCTTCCTATTTTCAGTCACTCATTTATAAACCACTCTCTGGTGCTTCAGGCTTACCCGTGAAATCATCTGTCTCCAGCCCTTTCTGCCCAAGTTCATTCCTTCCCTTTGGAACATTCCCCAAACCCACTTCTTCCACAAGACCTTCCCAAGCAAAGCTGGCTCTGACCCCAGCTGTATCATGTATACACCATGACATCAGTCACAGACACATGTCCCTTTTTATATACTAGATAGACAGTGAAAAAGAGAGAGGGGGATTCATATATGCCGCACAAACATATGAAGCAGGCCAAAGATCATGTGTGCAGCCCTGAGCATCCAGAAGACATATATTTATCTTATACAAATGATGTGCAAGTGACCACACTTTACACAAGAGAAGTCACGACTCTGAGAAATAGTACCAGCTGCCAGGGGTTCAATTAATGAGCTCAGACAACTTATATCAACACCTATGTCTTTCCATTGCTAGTTCCTCCTAGTATCCGCTTTAAAGTCTAAAAATACTTCTCTTCTTAACCCTTTTCTTTCCTTTATCTCTTGCTCTTCTTCCTCTCTTGAGCAAGTCTTGCTGAAAATCCTTGAATTCACAATATTCCTGCTTTCACCTGCCAAGTGTGGGGTTTACAGGTAAGCCTAGCATACTTGGCTCCCCAAACGCCTCGAATTGGAAACTTTTAGATAAACTTACGGGGATGCTATGCACAGACCTGTAGAGACATGTGTAAGTACCCAAAGAACCTCCAAAGCTGTTTAAAAAGCTCTTTCATTTCATCTCTTCACAGTTTTTCCAGTTTACCTCAGAAAATCAAATTGTTCATTTGTAGCAACATTAGTTGTGGCTATAAACAAGCCTCAGGTGCCATTTTTAAAACGCAAAAGGTTTTATATGTGGGTAAAGTTGCTCTCTGGCTATGAGGGGAAAAATAAGAATAGTAATATTTGGACAAGCAGTTACTCAATGGGGAAGAAAAGTAAACTAGGTGTTTACAGAGCCCTGGGAGCCAACCAGAGTGTGCTACCGTTCAAAAATGCAGGGAAATATACAAAATAAACTGTGCCTTTAAAACAAAACTACAAGATCTTAAAGAGCTATGTCTCTGAAACTTTTCAAGACTTATTTGTTCACAAGGGAAATTATCTATCCATGCTCTGCAGATGCTTTTTTTTAAAACCCGTAATCCCCATCTCTCTTTCAGCTTAATACTGGCTCCCCATAGCCAGTTTCACAGCAGAAAGAAACCCATGAGTTAGTGAGCACAGACCCTCCAAATCCATCAGTATCAAATGACTTGGGCATCTGAACATTCCACCCAAAGGTGGAATTCTGCCTCCAGACTGTCTACGAACAATCTTAACTTACCTAGTCTTGGCATTTTCTCCCTGTGCTCGTCAAGAAGACCACATCGAAGTGTCTTGAGTCACACAGACTTGAGGAACATTCACGGCACCATCTTTCCAATCAGTTCACACCGTCCTTCTGGGAAAGCCACCACAAGCTTACCAAACGAATGCACAGCAGACTGGTCAACAATGGTCACTTGAGAAGTTGTCCTGTTTGTCATTCAGGGTGCTGCATTTTGTTGCTGGTAGAGGAATATGCTATGCAGTTTTTTAAGTGTGCGGTCACAGAGGTCTCTGTGTTCACACTGAGGATGGACTGGAGGCTGCCCGCACTCCCTACCTGCAAGTCACACTACACAGAAACACAGGCTTACTGTGCTAGGCAGACAGGCAGAATTTTAGAAGTCAAGCAGAACAGGAAGTCTACTGTCCCGACACGCTAGTGGAAAAAGCAGATACTTCAATGGAAAAAAAAGGGGGGTTGGGAAGGACAAAAGGGAGTGGCTCCATTCACAGATGCCTGGGGAAGAAAATTAAAAAAAAAAAAAACCCACCCCATTCCTACCTTGCCAGTACAAACATGAATGAGTGCCTATTAATAGGAAGTATGGCTCAGAGGTGTTCTTGTTCTCAGGACAGCTAGGGAATGCAGCGAGAACAATGTTACTGCTTAAAACCACCAGCCTCTTGCTCATGAAGAGGACTTAGAAAGAATGCAAGTCTGAGTATGTTTAGGTGCACAAGAACACACATACACGTATGTATGCAATGTGCCTGTCTTCATAGAGATGGTCTAATAGTCTCTTGACTATCTTATTTAGTTACCTAGGTCTTCAGAAGTCATCGCAGCTAACTAACTTCCCTTAGGTAAGATTCTGCCCATACTCCTCGACCTACTCACCGCATGTGAAGCCTTCTCCTGCTGACTTCCACTGAAAGCTCGGGATCTGCCTTTAAATCCCAGCTACCCGCTTTATAACTTCTCAGCACCATTTTGTGATAGTTACTACCATTGTTACCATTCCTGGCTGTGTTTCTACCTTGTTGCCCCAGGGGCATGCCCTTGATTTTACTTTTCTCATCTGTAGCATTGATAATCTGGCTTATGTCTGCCAGGCACCGTGCAAAAAGATACAAAGTGGAAGATAATTTGCTAGACCTGGTTCAAATTCCATGTATGCAGCTTTCTGGCTTGTAGGCTCCCGAGTTATCTAACCTCTCTGGACAACTTTGCACATCTGCAAAATAAAAGCGACACAGCCAACCTCAGAGACCATCTATCGACGTGGGAAGAGACCCATGTGAAGCAAATGACAAATTGTCTTATGCAGAGGGAGTTCTAGCAGCAATGAGAACTATCAATGACCTGAATTTAAATAATGTCCTTTTTTAAATATTTATTTATTATGTATACATTATATCTGTCTGTATGCCTGCAGGCCAGAAGAGGGCATTATAGATGGTTGTGAGCCACCCACCATGTGGTTGCTGGGAATTGAACTCAAAACCTTTGGAAGAGCAGGCAATGCTCTTAACCTCTGAGCCATCTCTCCAGCCCCTAAATAATGTCCTTTATTAATTGAGGGAGAGAACTACAAAAAATGAAATGAATGTCAATTTACAAACATACGTTTATTATTTTCAGTCTATATAACCATGTAGAAGGAGGCTAGGAAACATGTTTTATAAACATTCTTTTTGTGTTCACAAAGATGTCATCTCTCCGAATTCTGACTGGCCCAGGATGCTATGAAAACTTCATCAGTGGAAAGAAAATGTCAAGAGATATCTATTTCCAGAAGTTCAAGATTCCAAAAATTTCCCAAACTTGGTAGATTGATAAAGATGAGGATAATTAATAAAAAGCAAAATATAATACCTGAGCTAAAGGAAGGCCTCCCACGTCCCTAAAATGGCCCCAGTGGTATTCTGTAGTGAGGCAGATGCCAGGTACTGCTTCCTCTGTCTACAGCAGTCCGGGTGCACAGTGAGGCTGTGGAAAGGGGGGGGGGGCTGGAGGAAGGCTCCTGTAGCTCCCATCGACTCGCCTGTGCAAGATCCAAGCCCAGGGAAGGAAGTCCCCAAAGTCCCAACACCAAGCAAGAAAGAGAACGCTCTAAGTATTCTATCCTCAGGTACCAAGGGCACCTCCAACCCAGCAGGACATTCCTGGTCTCAAAGAGGTCCCAGAGGTCAACAGAATAATGGGAAGCAAGGCAGCTGGACGGCATTCTTCTTCCACAACAGCCGTCTGCTCTCCGGTGAGCTCAGAACACCCAGGTCGTCCATGCTTCTCTTTACTCACTGCTGTTTAAAGGTGTCCCAGCATGTGTTCTGCTCATCCCGTAGCAGCTGGTTAAAAGGGGGTGGGGGGCACCGGCAGAGGAAGATTCTCACTATCTGTGGAGCCGACCAACCTCACAGGGTAGCCTATGCACTCCTACATCTGCCTCTGTGGCTATGAAAACAGCTCTTCCAAGCTTCCCGAGGACTTGCAAATTCAGCCGCTTTGGGTGAATTCAAGGATCCGCATTTGTTATGATGCCCGGTGTACACACATCCTCGTGCTGCGGCAAGGGGGGGGGGGGCGGAGCATGGGGTCAGAATTTCCAAGCATGGACACTGGTTGGTGATCTAGTGGCTAAAGAATGTGCCCGGACTATGTCTTGATCAGGTAATTTGTATACAAATACATGTTATTCTTGGGCTCTTAGTCTTTTCCTCTCTCTCTCTCTCTCTCTCTCTCTCTCTCTCTCTCTCTCTCTCTCTCTCTCTCTCTCTCTCTCTCTCTCTCTCCATCTCTCCCTTTCTCTGTCTCTCCTTCTCTCCCTCTTCCTCTCTCTCTCTCTTTCCATCTCTCCCTCTCTCCCTCTCTCTCTCTCTCTCTCTCTCTCTCTATCTCTCCCTCTCCCTCTCCCTCCCCTCTCCGGCTCCCTCTCCGTCTCGCTCTCCCTCCCCTCTCTCACTGGGGTCTTGCATATGATGAGCACACACTCTAGGGGGAGTACAGGAATGCCTCCATGCACCTCACTGTCACTCATGGAGGTGCTCTGAGGCTCTGAGGGGACACACGGACACTAAGTAGCCCTCTCTGGGGATTCCAGAGCCATCTATCAGAGGTTTCTTCATCTCTCTGCAGCCACATGTTAGAGGCCATTAGAAAAAATCAGTTGTTCTATATGCTACATAGCAACTCTTAGCAAAAACAAAACCCAATCACTTAAACCCAAATCCGCCCTACACCCAGGGGAAATGGGTGGCAGTCTCACTTTCCAAAGAAGATGGTAGAGCAAGGGGCTGAGTAAGTAGCATCTTCGAGGCTCTGCAACACAGGGCAGGGCTGAGAAAAAAAAGACAATGAGGTCAACTCCTACCCTTCCAGAACTATCTCCAGACACACATGCTAGCCTCATTTCAGTGGCTGCTTATTATATACTCCAAGGTGGGGGAAGAAAAACTTCCTGTACAGCCACCCACATCCTTATCAGCGACACATGGCACACAATCGCCACCACACTGGTGCCTGCATGCAAGAGATAGCTTCATGTACTACATCTGATTCGCGGGCCTCAGAGAGAACTGGAAACGTTCACAAAACACCTCGACCTTCGCAGCCTGGCAATCCCAAGACACAGCCAGCCCACTGTGCACACACGATGGCGACTGCCAGCATCAACTCCATCTTCTGCCTCCCTCTTATTCCATCAGTCCTCTTCTGCCCCCCAATCCCACCTGGCTTTGTCAGTACCCTAATGAAAACCATGATTCAACCAGAGTCCCTCTCCTCTTTTCACGTTGTTACTCTTCATTCACCTCCTCTTCAAGGAGAAGGAGGTCATAGGGGAAGAGGCAAGGAACTGTATCGCTCTTTCAGGAGATAGAGTGTCTGAGACGGGTACAGGCTCAGAAGTGCCCTCCAGATAGTCCACAAGAGACAGCCCTGATAGAAGCACCTGGGGCGGGGGCTACCTCAGCATGGGGGCTACCAGGGTCCAAGCTGAGACAGGCTCAGGGAAATCTCACTGTTGAGAGCCCACCAGCTTGATACTCCCAGGTCCTGGGAGGTGGGCAACATCTCTCCAGAACACAGACAAGAAATCTGAGCGCCACCTCACTCTCCTGTCTGGTTGGAACGGGGAGATGGGTGTATCAGGTTTGTCTCACCCCAAATTTTTGACTTTCCCCTCTGCATATCATTCCCCTCACCCAAAAAAAAAAAAGTCCTTGGCTCATCAGCTAACACAATGGGGGCAGGGTAGAAAAATAATAAGAGGACCTAGAAATGTCCCACCTTGGCCCAGGTAGAGCAGCAAGCTGAGCTGTGCAGTAGGGGCCAGCCCTGGCACAGGATCAAGATTGGGCTGGAGAGTTCCCATATCCATCCTTTGTGGAAGCCGCCATTCAGGACCTTCCATCCAAGCAGCTGCTAAACAGCAGTTCTCAACCTGTGGGTCGCGACCCTTTTGGGGTCAAAAGACCCTTTCACATGGGGTCACATATTGGATATCCTGCATGTCAGATATTTAAATTATGATTCATAACTGTGGCAGAATTAGAGTTACGAAGTAGAAACGAAAACAATCTTATGGTTGAGGGGTCACCACAACAGGAGGAACTGTATTAAAGGGCCACAGCACTAGGAAGGCTGAGAACCCCTGGGCACAAAGGATAAGCGTGGGGAGGCAGGCCTTTCTACTAGGTAATAAGTGCTGCTATCATCCAAGTCTATGTTTTATTAAAATGTTATTCTTTGGGGTTTTTTCTTGGAATCTCATAATTTTAGTGTTTACAAGAGCTCTGATATCAGGTAACCACATCTCACAAGCAAAGAATATGAGGCAGCACAGGAGGCTGAAGGTCATTCCCCATCTTCGCTGGTGGGGAATGGCCATGCAGTGAGGTCTGAGGACTCCAGTGAGCAGGGCGGTCTATCTTCTCGAGAGATTCATTCACACTTGTACCAGCAGCGACAACGCTAAATCAGCATTTAGAAAGCAGAGAGACGCCAGGTGCCAGCTGTAGCGGCTACATTGGCATGGTGCTTGGAGGTGGTTTATTCCCTACTAAGCTGAACAGAAACAGAGCTTTAGGATTTTATAGCTCTCTCGCACCGCGAACCTTCACACAGAACAGAACATGATCCCCAGTGATAAATATTAAAGCAATGAAACTCTCAGCTGGACAAGACAAACTATCCAGTCTCGGAGTAAATCTCCCTATACGTTTCTGGAAATTCTACTTGTTGAAGAAGCACAGGATGTTTTTCCCCAGCCCCTTGCATCGCCAGCCTGGCTGGCCATTGTTTCTGCTGTCTGCTCACTGGTGCTGCTCGCAGGGGATTCTGTACATCTTTCCCAGACGGTGCCAAAGGTGGCTCCATGAAGACACCACATCCCAGAGACTCCAGCAGGGTGTTTTCCATTCTTCATTTCTTTTCTAGAGGTCACCACCCCTTGGTCATTATACGGTATTACCAATGGGCCTATTTGCATGGACACATTTTAAAAAATGTAATAAAAATTAATTGCAATAACTCAAAAAAAGTACCTCATTAAGAGCACCTCATTTTTGAGTGTTTGCCAGGGAGAACGATGCATCACACAATTCTGGGCCCGAGTCCATCTGTATGCAGAGGCTGCATTCTGTCCCCACCACCTCCCTCTCAGCCTGCTGAAAGGCTACATAACTGGGCCAATGCCTGCAAATCTCTTCTCAGTGGAAGATGGAAGCAGACTTTCTAGCAGACTACAGCTCATCCCCTGGGAAGGGGTTAGAGTCCCCCCTTTCCCTAATGCAGTCCTACTCGAGCAGATGAGGACCCAGGAGCCCCCATTCCCCTGTCCAATGGCATTCCATCATCCTCGTCTACCGTGTTACCGCCCAGAAGAGCACACAGGATAATTTAATCTGGGAAATGTCAACCAACAGTTAAGGGATGAAATTTGGTACTTGCTGAAGCCATGATTAACTCAGAAATGAGGAAACACAAAGGCTCGACTGCCCTACAAACTGACATTCAACACGGAAAAGAGACTGACCAGTAAGTGAACATACAGATACACATAGGACAGATGTGGGGCCATCGGCATGAAAAAGGAGTTGCGATGGAGACACATGGCAGCTGTGGCATAGCGGGGGCATACCCAACACCACAGGAATGGCAGCCTGGCAGCAGGAAAAGCTGGGCATGCATGGCCTGCTGGGGCCCCTGCAGTCAGGAAGGCAGGGCAGGGCGGGGCATGACTGCCCTGCTGGAAGCAAGGTGTGAAAAGCAACTGCAAGTCAGGCAAGGGCTAGAACACAGAGTTCATGTAAGACGCTGTCAGAAATCCAGACCATCTGGTGGGAATGCGAAACAGACAAACGCCTGGAAGGCAAAGCGGCAATAAAGATCAAAAATCTTACAACTCCACAGTCCCTCTGAACCTATCCAAGCACATGGCCAGCGAAGGCGGGGTTGACTGCAGCCGCTCTTGTGTAAGGAAACCGTACAGATTGGGACCAACAACGAGAACTGAGATGAGCTGCGTGGCGGTGGCGCTGGTTATCAGCACATGAGGGAGGTCAAAGCCGGTAGACGAGTATTCAAGGCCCGCCTGAGCTACCCATTAAAAAGACAAGGAGTGGAGGCGGGGGCACAGACCCAACTATCTGAAGAGGACCGTACTTGGAGGAGGGCATTTCTACAGCACGGCGTGCCACACGGTCTTTACACAGACCTTGCAGTTAATAACATGGAGAACCCTGGCAGAGGCTACAAAACAATACATTGAGGCAGAGGGCCTGTGAGGTGGTGCAAAGGGTAAAGGGGCTTGCTGCAACCTGAGTTTGAACCTGGGGACCCACATGACACAAAGAGAGAATTAACTCCCAAAAACTGTCCCCCAATCTTCACATGTGCACCATAATGTGGACATGTCCACACACATACACACATAAAAATGCACTTTTTAAAGCAGAGAGATTATAGGAAACAGTATAGCATCTTTGTAAGCAGAAAAATGTCTGGAGGGATGACATGTACAAACATGTTCTTTGAGCTTTTAATAAAAAGGTTTATTTATTGTATTTTATATGTATAAGTACTTTGCCTGGATGTGTGTCTATGCACCACATGAGTGCGCGGTGTCCGAGGAAGCCAGGGCATCAGATACTCTGGAGCCCGTGCTCGGAGCTGCCGTGTGGATACTAGGACCCAAAACGAGGCCCTTTGCAAGGGTAACAAATGCTCTCAATGACTGTGAGTCATCTTTCCAGCCTCAATATGTTCCTTTCTAAGTAATAAGAACAAGGAGGGTTTGGTCTTGTTTGTTTTTGTCAAAGTACACTTGATAAATATACTTCACCAACGTGGTATTTTTTTTTTAGTAAGAGAACAACAGACTGATAAAACATGTAAATGACAAGGAAATGCAGGAGAGGCTGTCCTATGACACCACAGAAATATCAGAGGCTGCTGTTGACGGGCTCAGCTGGACAACCCTCTATCTTCAAGGGGAATCTTAAAGCAAAACAGAAAAACAAAGCAGAAAGCCTGACTAGCACTTGGGGCAGGAAGTGTGTCATTCCTGCCTGGCTAGTCCCTCTGACTCAGCAAAGCTGCTCAGCCCTTCTGATCCTAGTGGTTCATGGTGAGATGGCAGGTAGGAGCTGTGAGGAAACTGGCTCCTCCCAGCCCAGGGAGAACCTGAAACACTGGGCCGGGACTCTTCTAAAGAGAGTAACCTGGTCTTTTGTAGACTCTATACGACCGACCAATTGTGGTCTCTTACCTTTTCACCATTACAGAGATCCCGTCTGTTGCTTAGAAATGAGACAAGAACACAAGGCCCAAACCCTGCTGCCCTCCCTTCCCAAACAGACTTAATGAGCAGTGGGGACAAGTCACAACAAGTCTCAGGTATTCTGATTCTGACTTACTGGAGACAATGCTGGAAAGCTTCTGAGAGCTCAAGTCTACTCAGCCAAGGTGCCCTGCTCTGCCTGGAAAGCCAAGGTGCTTCAGCTCCCATGGGCCTTTTTGTTGGGCAGCTTCCTGGACTCAACTCTCAATGATCAAAGAACACAGACTGCAAATGATTCACTAAGAGAATCCCACACACTTCTCTTAGTTCTGAAAACTACGAGTGAAGGAAACAAACCCAGAACCAAGAAACCGAACCAAGTACAGGCTCAGGAAGCCCTTAAACTTCTAAGGAAAATTAAATTAGAATTTGAGGATTTTGACAACTGCTATCCAGGGCTACTGCCTTCCCAACACCTTCATTCAGCAGGCCTCGGTGTGCCCTAAAGAAAACTATAGGATGAAGGATAAACACGAGGCCAGAGGAGGCTGTTTGGACAGGAGGTGTTTGGGAAGGGAGAGAGACAGGAACACCTAAGGAATGCCACAAAACAAAAGCGGTTTGGGAACAAGTTCCTACAGATCTATCTTCTGAGCCCTGGTAAGAAGCTGGAACTTTAGAAAACCCCAAGGCCCCCTCCCAGTCTGGGAGTGAAGGAATCAGAGGGATGTTTACTAAACCAACAGTGGTGCCTGGAGCCAGGCAGGGTGGTGGAGCTGCCCTGAAAGCAATCTACATAAAATGGGTCTAGTGTGGTCTTGGCTGGTTAAAGCAGTCAGTAGCACAGGTGGCCATAGACGCTACAGACGCTTAATGGAAAAAGGGACAAGGCTGGGGGTTCATTAGAGACAAAGACATGGGGGTTGGAGAGATGGCTCAGCAGTTAGGAGCATTGCCTGCTCTTTCAAAGGTCCTGAGTTCAATTCCCAGCAACCACATGGTGGCTCACAACCATCTGTAATGAGGTCTGGTGCCCTCTTCAGGCATGCACGCAGACAGAATACTGTATACATAATAAATAAATAAATATTTGAAAAAAAAAAAAAGAACAAGGGAATAGAGACAAAGACATGATACAGCAAAATGCTACCCCGGTTTCTGGCTTGTTTGCTCAGGAGAGAAAGCAAACTCAGTTTCCTTCACTCTGAGTGTGAGTTGTCTGTGAAACACTAACACATTCCAGGAAGACACAGGGATGGAGGACACAGATAAGGACTTCATCCTAAAATGTAAACGTGGAAGTCGTCGGCATGTAGAGAATCTGAAGACCTACAAATAGACATGACCACGAGGGGGAGAACACCAGCAGAGCCGGGGAAACGCCAGTGCTTACTGCCAGTGCTTACAGAACCGACAGAGCAGAGCAAAGAGCCCAGAGGGAGGCTAAGGAGGACCTAAGCAAGAAGGAAGCAGGAGGAGATGATCTTGAACCAGTCTGTCTACACAGCACAGGAGCAGAGCAGAAGCACCCTGAGTGGTCAGGAAGAAAAGTGAAAGGTGTCCACCCCTCACTAAAGCAAGGGGCGCAATCACTTCCTTCCCCATATCTATGGTATTTCTAGAGTCCTCCATCAAGCTGAATGAGAGTCAACAGGAAGAGATTAGGTTTTGAGAAAAACGTAGCAGTAGATGCTGGCTGTAGCCCTTGACAAAGCACGAAGGACTACTGCGGAGACAGAGCACTACAGTTCCATAAGACAGGCCTCAAGGAGCAGCAGGCCACTAGTCACAAGTACATACTGGTCATTGAGTGTGCTTTAGTGCTGTTTGTTTGGTGTTAGGACAGCACAGTGACAAAAGTCTTACCGTGACCGACATGAAGTGTGTGTGCGCGCACGCACGCGTGTACACACACACACACATAGAGAGAGAGAGAATGAGAGAAAGCAGCACCACTGTAGAGAGTCTGGCTGAGGGGAGCACTTTGGATAGGTCTTTTTCTGTTTCCTCACTGGGTATTAATCATGACTCCATAATGCAGGGGAGACTTTAATCTTAGTCTAACCCTATACAGTGTGTTCTCAATTGATTTATAGTTGTATTAAAATACTATTACTATCTCAAAAAATACTATCTTTAGATATGCAGACATTCCACTTTTTTCTGGCTTGGCAGTATTTCTTTACTTAGGCGTGTCTTCTGTGTTGTATGCATGTGCATTGCTAGACATGCACATTTGTGCAGATGTGTGTGAAAGCCAGAGGTGGAGTATCTTCTTCAATCACTTCTGCCTTTTCCCATTTACTTATTCGTTTGTTTGTTTATTTAGACAGGGTCTCTCACTAGACTGGCTGACAAGCGAGCCCCTGGGGTCTTTCTCTCTCTGCCTCTCCGTGCTGGGATTACAGACATATGCCACCACATCTGACATTTGGCCTGGGAGCTGGGGGTCTGATCTCAGGTTCCCAGCCTGTTCAGCGAGTGATTTACCAACAAAGCCATCTCCTGAGCACCGGTTTTTGTTTTTGAGATGACCTGAAAAATTTATCTAAGTTTGCGGTATCGAGACCCTTCCCTGAAACTTGTCATGAGAGCCATTATAAAGGTACTTAATAATGGCAGCTGGCAATGGTCCAATGTTCCTTTACAGGAAGATGTGAATAGCTTGCGTGAATGCAGTGTGTGTGTGTGTGTGTGTGTGTGTGTGTGTGAGAGAGAGAGAGAGAGAGAGAGAGAGAGAGAGAGAGAGAGAGAGAGAGAGAGAGAGCGTATTGTGCCCTTGCTAAGGCATAGAAACAGACTGGAACAGAGGAAAGTTACATTACTTAAGGACTGCATAGAGCAAGACCAAACCCTGGAGGAGAGATAGATTTGCACCAAGGCTGCAGATATCAGTGGTTAAGAGCACGCCTTAGTCACTGTTCCATTACTGTGGATACCACAACTAGGCAGGGAGCATGGTCTCACAAAGGCCGTCATAGCACCGGGGTAGTTGAGAGCTTTATATCCTGATCCACAGGAGGGAGGCAGGGAGAAGAGGGAAGAGAGAGAGGGGGAGAGAGAGACTGGGCCTGGTGTGGGCTTTAGAAACCTCAAAACTCACTCCCAGTGATGCATCTCCAACAAGGGACTATCTCCGAATCCGTCCAAACAATTCTTCAACGGGAGGCCAACCATGTAAATATATGCATCAGTGGGGGCCATTCTCACTCAAACAACCACAAAGCATGGGCTGCTTTTGCAGAGCTCCTGAGTTTAAATCCTGGCATGTGTGGTAGGTGGCTTACGTTTGCCTGGGACTTTAGCTTGGGGTGATCGACACCCTTTTCTGGCCTCTGCAGACACCGCACTCTCAAGCACAAACCCACACATAGACACTCATGTATATATTATATGTGTGTGTGTATGAGAGAGAGAGAGAACAAGAGAGAACATATTGTGTCCTTGCTAAGGCATAGAAACAGAAACAGACTGGAACAGAGTCTATAACTAAAATTATATAACTAAAATAAAAAGAAAATATTTTTATGATACTATTTTCCTATAATTCATTTAAGTTTATTTTATGTGCATTGGTGTGAAGGTGTCAGACCCCCTGGAACTGGAGTTACAGGCAGTTGTGAGCTGTCACGTGGGTGCTGAACCCAGGTCCTCCGGAAGAGCAGCCAGTGCTCTTAACCGCTGAGCCATCTTTTCAGCCCTTTATGAGTCTATTCAAAAAAGATAGTATGGAACCATCCTGACTTCTTGGAATGTCAGGATGGTTCCATACTATCTTCTTGGAAGCCAGGATTATTGTATATGTGATAGTGTAGCTCTTATTCCATATGCTTGTGTATACTTCGAACATAATAAAAAACATTGAGGTGTGTATAGAGTAGGTAAATTAGTTAAATACACTGGAGAGCTGATACCAATTCGACAATAGACAGATCCAGAGTAATGATAACGTCCTATGGAACTAGGGGTGTACGGCACCTGCAAGGCAACCCCCAAAAGAAACTAGATATACAAGCATTCCTGAAAGTCTCTCAATTAAATAAAAGTGAAAATGTATTTCCCAACCTTCTTGGAAGAAAAGAAAGACCTCCCATAGATTATAAGATGAGATTTCTTACTTCTCTGGTTTGAAACAAGTCAAGCAATTCTCAAAAACTTACTTAAAGGTTGTTTGTTCCCTTGACTAATTTCTATAGATTTAATTTTCCTAACTTTGGTCTTCTTCGAAGTCATTCAAATATGATAAATTTAGATCACCAGAACAGGGAGATATCTGGCCCCAGAAATCAGAACCTGGTACACCAGCCTCAGGGACAGGCACAAAAGAGACTCAAAGGTATACACTATAAACCACTTCCTTGCATATTCTTGCTAAGCGGACAAATCTGTACCCTCCCTGCTGTGATTTTCCCTGCGAGAGGCCCAGACCTGGCTCCGGAAGCTCTTGAATCTGATTTCTGCAGCACTGGTTCTCATCCTTGGTTCTAGTGATATTCGGGTCAGCTTAACCCCATGCAGTACTATATCCTGTGTACTGAAGGATGTGTCCAGCAGGATCTCCCACCACCTAGATGCCTGAAGCATCCTGTGACATCCACAAAGTCTGTAGACATTACCAGATGTCCCCTGGGGAACCAAATCACCCACAGTTGAGAGCTGTGTTCCAGCGCGCTGGCTTTGCAACTTGGCCCCTCACTGGAAGTCACTCTCCCCGGGCATTTCTAAAAATACTAACTCAAGTTTCACCCAGAGAGGTTCTGATTTTATTTCCTTGGGGCGGGTCCCGGGCTTCTGCATCTGTGAAAGAAAGCCAGAGGTTCCACCATGCAGACGGGTGAAAGAATGGGTCCTGAAAAAGCTATCAGTGATGTTGAATACCTCACTGACTCAATCCAACACAATACAAAATAACTCGACCCTGCCCCTGAGTTAGCCCTTATAACCTTGGTATTAGAGTGGATATGATTAGAAGAAAAAAAAAAAAAGTAGAACAGATGGAAAAGGCCGGCGGCAACAATGACCTGCAATCCTCTTTTCTCCTTCAGTTGCACAGAAACAAGTGAACCACTTCAGGGTCAGCAACCTAGCCCAGTAGGTAAAAAGTGCTTGCCACCAAGTCAGATGACCTGAGTTTATTCCCTGGGAACCACATGGTGAAAAGAGAGCTGACTCCTACAAAGTTCTCTAACCTTTGACCACACACACACACACACACACACACACAACTGATGGGGGAAAAAAGAGCAACCAAACAGCAACAAGAGCACAAACATACTAAGCTATGGGAAACTTAGAAATACCCTTAGACGGAGGAGCCCCCAGAGTGATAGCTCCATAGCGACAATAGACATTCCTAAAACAACCTGGAGAAATGTCAAGTTTGTGACAAATGAGAAAACCTGTGGGCTGGGAAGATCCCCACACACACAACAGGAACTGCAATTCTGTTTTTGGGGGGACTCATGGTCCAGCAGATGACACCGCCAGAGATTTCCTTGGAGCCCACCACGAAGTTTACCGCCCATACAAATGCTTCACAACCACAAACAGCTCAAATGCCCCCCTCCTCTCTTCCTCCACACTCAGCATCTTCTGCCAGCTTCCTCAGTATTCAACAACACTGGGCTGGCTGCCAGTCTTCGTGGAGAATGACATGGCACTGTTCCCCCAGGACCTGTCTCGGGCTCTGGGCTTCTCATCAAATGTATGCCAGCCTATGGGCTGTGCTATGTAAGGCCGGTCGTCATTTCTTTAAGAAAGAGCAAGTGGACACACGAGTGCTGGGAACGTCTCCCCTATTAATAGTGACTGCTAACTCGTACTGCATACTTATGTTGCATGCAGTACTCACATAAGCACCAAAGAAGCACTGCTGCCTCGTAACTGCATATCCCACACAGTGTAGACCGATTGTAAGACACTTTTTAGTAAACACACACACACATTTTAGAGACAAAGTAGTTGAGGCTCGGGCAGTTTAGGAAACATATCCAAGGGAAAGTTGAGCGCAGGCTCCATGACTCTCTGACTATTCAAAGCTACTTTCCCCATCTTCACTGAGGTTCTTTTAGTATATGTAGCCACTCCTAATATAGAAGCTAGGATAGAGAGTATAATAACCAAAATAGGTATTTTTTTGTCTCTTAGCATATAGCTGTTTTTCCAAGTAGGGCTGACTATAACCTAACTTTACCTTCTGTTCTAAACTCTTACACCCCATGGAGCATCTCCAGGGTTTTAATGACCACATTTGCCTTCTCTGCATGAAGGAACAAGCTGCCCTGCCCTGAAGTCTCCTCTCTCTTGCCATCTTCACGCTCACGTTTCCCTAACTTTACAAGTCCATACTCTTCCCGGTAAACAAACACACCCTCCCTTGGCAGCAGCATGTTGGTCCCCAAGAATCTCACTAATCTTAATCTGAACTACACCTTCCCACTGAGACATCTTTATTTTCCTTTCTTCTGTGAAAAATAAACACATTCTATATAAAAAATACAGCTGTGCTGAGCACTTGCTCCAAGGCTCTATACATACAAAATCTCACGGTCACCCTTATGCCTCTGTTCTCTCACAGGCTGGGCCTGGAGTCTCAACCACACTACCCACATTATGCTGTTTCCTTTGGTGTTACCTTTTCATTATAGCCCCAGAACCATCTTGTGAGCATGTGTTTTAAACAGCGCTGCAGGTAGACCAGATGGCTCAACAAGAAAAGCAATTGCTATGAAAGCTTCACAGTTTGAGTTTCGTTTCTGAAGCCTGCTTGTTGAGAGAGAACCAATAACTGTAGGTTGTCTTCTGACTTGCACACATGAGCTGTGGCAGAGTGCATGCTCCACCACTACTACCACCACTGACACACACACACACACACACACAATTAAAATCTATTAATGGGAAATCTCTTTCAGACAGTCTGTTAGAGTGAGCCACACTGCCTCTGGCTACTAACTCTCACCCTCCTCATCCTATCTCTGCCCCCCCTCCAGAAAAGGTGGCAATCTAGTGAGGAATATCTCCACCAAGATATTTCCTCATTTAAAACATTTTGAGACAATAATGTTCTGAAGACCCCACTCGGGTCTGGAAATGGTGTGCACTCAGAAGGTGAAAGATACCCAGAGCAGCCCTGAGCTGCCACAGTTCCTCCTGGTTGGGTGAGCTCGCTGGTTGTCGTGCAGGGTGAGAAAGTAGAACACGGAGCAGGCAGCAGAGCATTCGATACAAAGGAAGGAAGCTGCGGTCTGAGCAGAGAAGGAAATTGCAGAAAAGGTCTCTGATCTTTGCATTTCACAAAATGTAACCAAAAATATAAGTAACTGTCTTCTTTAATACCAGTTGCAGTTAGTAAGAAACATCATAACGACTTTACCACACACCACCTCTTTACTAGGTACCAAAAATAACTGGAAAGGGACAGTCACCTGGAACACTAAGCAGCCATGGCTCTGAAGCCTTCCCAGTGCTGTATCCAAGCAACAGTCTTAAGAGAGATTGTAAAAATTCATATAGCCAAGAATACTTATCATTCTGGGATGCTTAAGACCTTCTACAAGGCCACTCTGCATAGGCAGCCTTTCATAGAGTTGGGGGAGAACAGGCTGTACCCTGCGCCATCCACATAGTTGGGAAGCCAATGGTGAGGAAAGAGCTCACAGGAAGGCTCAGACCTCCACCTTAATCAAACAGAAAGGGGAAAACTGACTTCTGGGGCAATTTGTGCCAACACTGGGGACCCAGAGGACAGGTGGGAGGCTGTGGAGATGTCGGCAGGAAATGTGGTTATCTGCACTAAAGCTATCATTTCATGGCTGCAACACCCAGTTCACAATGTTACTTTAATGTTAATAAACAGTTGGGCAAGATGCATGAAATGCCGGAGTGCTGAGCCATGAGAAGTTGGATCAACTCTAAATTACAGAGGGTAGAATCAATCTCCAAATTCTGCAACTCTAAGTAGCATGACTTCCTACTTCTTAAAGTACAGTTTGGGTCTCGATTTCTTTCTTGAAATGTGGCCCTTTGGGAAATGAAAAGGTGTTTGTTTGTTTATTTGTTTGTTTGTTTGTTTGTTTCAAAGCTGGGGATCAAACCCAGGGCCTTACATGCGGTGTGCAAACTCCACCACCATCCTACGGCACCAATCCTAAAAGTTTGCTTTCAGTGACATGTACTGGGCTGGAGAGGTGGCTCAGTGTTGTTAAAGTACTTGCTACACCAGCATGAGAGCCAGAGTTTGGATCTCCAGCAGCCACATAAGAGGTCAGGTATTGGCTGCAGGCCCATCATCCTAGCACTGGGAGGCAGTGACAGGAGGATCCGTGTGCCTTGCTGGTCAGCCATTCTAGCAGAATTGGTGAACTCCAGGTTTCATAAGAGACTCTGTGACTGAGTAAACAATGTGAGGCCAGAGAGACAACTCGGCAAGTGGGCCTGTCAGGAAGAGCAATCCCTGAACCCGGCATTTAAAAAGAGTCCAGTGTGGTGACACCACCTGTCATCCCACCACTCTTGTGGTCGGAACAGAAGAACTGCTGAGACGGTCTCTAGCCAGCTCTCCTGAAGTACACAGCGCAGTGCAACAGGAACTAGAGAGGCTGTGACTCGACAAGATGGAAGGCAAAAACTGACCCCTGAAAGTTGCCTTCTGACCTCCACGTGAATGTGTTCCCATACACTTTTAATACACAAACAAACAAACAAATGGGTTAGAAGAAGACACCCAAGATCTACCTCAGGCCTCCATGGAAGCATGCACAGGCATGTGCACCTGCACACATGTGCATGCAAATAAATAAGCAAATTAAATACAAATCCCATGTGCAGACCCCAAGAGGGCAGCAGCTGCTAAAAATCAAGGGGTGTCTACAAAGCTCTGGCTTCCTTCTGAGAATGCTTCAATGGAAAAATAATTAAAACTATATTTTCATCCTTAGAGTAATTTGCAAATAAATCTTACAGGTCACGTATAAACCCATTCTCACTAAAACACACTCTATTTCCTTGATTCCCAACTTGGTACCAATTGAAATATGTACAATTTCATAGCAGATTTTTGGGGGAAGGATTAGGATGTTATCTGTACACGCCACTCTACATTTCAAATACTAAAATTTTTAAAAATGAAAATATGCATATTAGAACTAAACTACTATTATATGACTATGTGAGTATGATATACATAAATAATTTAGAGCTGTCTATCTAGATACTTCCCTAGAATCTTTTCCCTACAGAAGACTCCAGCAAAAGGTACTTGTTTGTGCTTGATTTCTAACACTGGAAAAATACAGAACCCAGAAAAAGATGTTTACAAAAGAGAACTGTCTGTCCACCCTTTACCTAGACATCTTTCCAAAAATTTACACTATGACTACTATTTACTATTAGACAAGGGCAGAAACAGGAGTGATGAGTGCAGCACTAACCGTGACATAAAAACCTAGAATTAGGGCTGGCGAGATGGCTCAGTGGTTAAGAGCACTGACTGCTCTTCCAGAGGTCCTGAGTTCAATTCCCAGCATCCACATGGCAGCTCGCAGCTGTCTGTAACTCCAGTTCCAGAGAATCTGACATTGCTATACCAATGCGCATGAAATAAAGTTAAATAAAGTTTAAAAAAACAGAATTAACAAGAATGTTCAAAAGTAGGGAAATGTTTAAATAAGCCATGGACTTGAAATATGGGATACATATTTCAACACGAATTTCTAACATGAAGCACCACGAATTAAACGGAATTGCATCTCTCTCTCCCCCCCTCTCTCTCCAAATTTGAAATGACATCCTTCATTCAGTGATATACATTTGATGTTTTAAAAAAAAAAGTAAATTCCAGAGAGGTAATTTGCTATATGTTAGCAACTGTAGAAGTCACATTTCTTCATATAACATCTAAAATTAAGGCTCATCATACAATTAACAGTGTCTCCAAGGCCATGAAATTTAGTGGGGTGAGTAGTATCTGTAACAGCATGTGTAAAACATGCGTATCTGAATACGCAGATAGCGTTTCTGGAAAGTCACTTCTAACTGTAGAAAATGTTGTCTTCTTTGTTTTAATTTACTTTGTCCTCCATCCTTATTTGAAGCCTGAAGTGTTTCCTTGAATATATATTATTTCCAAAACAAACTGTAACTTTCCTCAGGTTCCTAAACAGAACGGTTTGGGTAACCTGCTGCTTGGAGGAAAAGACTTTTATTCATAGAAAAACTTACTTCATTGAAAATGAACAGTGGAGATCAAGGCAGGGTACATTCACTAAGAGATGCCTGAGACAGCAGAGACGTCGGGGAATGTCCTCCGCAGCCCTTTGGTTCTCTAACTAAGAACCATGAAGGCCCTGGTAAGCACAGATAGCTCTTGCCTCTCCGGATGGCAGCTGAGTAACTTCTATGAGCACTGCAACAGGGGCATCAGCTCAGAGTTTGGATGCTGGGAATCTACAGCTCATACGCTGATGTGAGGACGAGAAAGCTTTATAACATAAAGAGCAGAATGAAGCCCTCCTCCTGTGGCATGGCGGTCTGCAGCTGCCACCGCAGACAAGTCATCAGTGGTCCTACCCCACTGCAGAGCCTGAGAGCTAGCAAGACGTGTACGATGGCGTAACAATGGCATTTATATCTCGGAGGAAACCGATAGCTGAATAACTGGACTTAACTCCTGCTCAACTGGAGGGAAGTCATGTCTGACACTGTAAACCCATTCCAAAACCCATGGCTAAAGATGTCATAGAGCAGGAGACCTACTCAACTATGTCACTAAAGTGGTACAGTTTCCAGCTGCCTCTAAATACTCACCCTTTGTCACAGGAAAGTCCGACTCTCACAAGTCATCAAGGCAGCTTCCTTTGCAAACTACACAGATCATCCCAGGGAACCACCACTAGTCAAATGCAGAAAGTTCATGACTATGCAGTGCCCAGCCCCAAGTAGGACAACAACACACAATGCCTACACGTAAAGTACAGAGAACACTGTAGAAGAGGTGGCATGCAGATTGGAAGACCCTGAATGTAGTGGCATTTCAATTGTATTTTAGTAAATAAAGCCTGCCTGAAGATCCGAGAGTAAAACAGCCCCACTGGTCAGCCTTACAGACCAGGTTATGGTGACACACACCTTTAATCCCAGTAGCCACACGAATTGCCACAGAAATCGGGTGATGCATGCCTTTGACCCCAGTGGTGCACGCCTTTAACCCCAGCCATAGAGAGGAATATAAAAGAGGGGGAGACAGCTCCCAGACACAGTCTGATTCTGAGATTCTGGGAGGCAGGTTCGCCGCTTCAGACTGAGGTCTAGGTATGAGCCAGTGCCTAGCTGTTGTGCTTTTCAGATCTTCAGGTTGGACCTCAATTTCTGACCCTGAGCTTTTATTAATCATGCTTCACCTGAGGAACTAGATGACTCTGGTGTAATATTTCCTTCTGGACATAACTGGATGTTGCTTCCATGAACTCTCAACAATATGCTTATCTGCCTGTCCAAGACCTGGAAAGACCTAGCTGACACACCAACATGGGTGGGGGAGAATTTCACAAGGACCCCCCACCCCTAGATAAAGAACCACAGGCCGTCAAGAGCTGCTGAGGGAAGGGGAGACCCAGGTTCTGCCTTTGCTTTTGTTGTCGTTGCTTTCCTAAGTAGTCAGTCCCAAACATGAAATAAAAACACTAACTTGACTCATTAGTACATGCATACATACACACATACATGTACACATTACACAAATATAGCAAAATAACTATAGAAGAGGTTATGAGTTCTAAAATGGGGTTCTTGAGGGGACCCACGGGAAGACTAAAGGGATGTGGGGTGGAAAGGATGCAAATACAGTGTGCTCGTGACTGAAATCCCCAAACTAAAAAAAAAAACAAAAAAGGTAGATTTGAGGCGAGGTTAACAAACGCTATTTGAAATGACTTTTACAATTCAAATGAGAACCACAGCCCACGCAGGAAAGGTTTGGATCTTCTGAAATTAGAACCTGTCTGTTTAAAAGTGTTTAGACACTAAAGCCCAAATTTAAAATGGCCATCTTCTCCTGAAGAACTAGAAAATACACTCCCTTTGCAACATATTTAACTAAGAAAACAGTTGCAGAGGGAAATCATTTTTTTGAGGCGAGGAAACTGTTAAGGTGCCTATCAAAGTACTTTACTTCTGAAGCCTATTTTCTGTCTGTAAAGCAGCAGCTTGTTTAGATTCTGTCCGCAGCGAGCCAGTCACTGGGCATCCCTTCGAATGGTTTTCCCTCTGTGCTTTCAGTTTGGACTTTACAGATTTAACCTGGTCTCATGCGATGTGATCTCTTTTTATCACTCTACCATGGCGGGGTCAGATTATATTGACCCACTGATAAGGATGTGATTATAGGTCGACTTTTAAAGACAATCTCACCGAGCCAGTCCTTTCTGAAAATCTGCCTCTCATTTATGTTTTGTTTGGCGTGTGTGTGTGTGTGTGTGTGTGTGTGTGTGTGTATAGTCTGTATGTTCACACAGTCTGCACGGTTCACGTTTGTGGAGAAACACATGTGTATATGCACAGGACACAATTCTGTAGAGGCCGGAAGTTGATAGCAGGTATCCTCCTCTGCTGCTCTACTTTATTAAGGCAGAGTTTCTCAAGGGACTTGGAGCTCACTGCCCTTGCCAGCCTCGACAGACAGCGTGCCCTGGGATCCTCTGTCGCGTGGGTCGCCACGCCCGCCCAGCTTCCGTGCGCTACAAACTCGTGTGCCAAGAGTGACATGAACACAAGTGAAAATGATTTCACGAGGATACGATCCTAGTGACAGGAAAGTTGTCCCCTAGGAGGGAACCAGGAGGGCGAGAGTTCTCAGTTGATGGAATGAGTCCATGCAACCTTGGTTCACTGCACAAAAGATCCCAACAGAGGCAAGCTTGAGCACTGCACTGCGAACTCTAAGATTCTGTTTATGATTCCAGGCAGCCGGGGAAAGCGTCCGGAATCCCCACGGATCACTGAGGAATGGCCACCGGCTTGTGCTCCTCCACAAGCTCTTATCTAGGCTACTCAGTCTGTACTGAGATAAAACAAGAATTCTTCTCTTTGCAGTTGGGAAGATGCAGAAAGGGGCAGGATAGAGAGGGATAAGAGAGAGTCATAGGGTGAAGGAATGGGATCGCAGTAAGTTGTGTACACATATGAAATTGTCAAATTTACAAATAATTTTTCTTATTAATAATGTCGGAGAGATTAGTTAAGATTTCATCAAAATTGAAAACAAGGAAGCAGCCAAGCTAAGCGGAGGGCCACTAAGTGCGACTCTGGTACAGCCCTTATTTTCAGCAAGCTAGCGTTTTTGATGGGCTCACCAAGATACCTGGGAACAGAACCTGTTTCTACCAATTACAGCACCAAACCCGTACAGTAAGCCAGGACTCAATGTACTAGCCTTGCTGTAAGGATGAAATGAACTGATACAAACTAAACCCTTAGAAAGTGTCTAGCTCTTCAACGCATGCTGGCTAACATATTCACCAGGGCAGAGGCAGACAATTATTATCGTGCAGAACGCTAAATCTCTGGAGGAATTCAGAAAGGACTAGATAGCATACACAGGACAACAGACATGATTGGGAACATCTCAAAGCCTAGCTCTAAAGGCAGCAGCCAGCTGGAGCAGGAGATGAACCTTACAAAGGAGGTTTGCTAGAAAGCCCGTGGAGGGAAGAAACGGTTCCAGCCAGCAGAGATGGAGCCCTCTCATAGGGGAGGAAGCCAGGCTGGAAAGGTGGATACGAACCAGCCTTAACATGCAAGGTGAGAGAGTTTGAACTCGACCCTGGCCAGGGAAACCCTTTTGTGATGATCCAGCTGCGGATAACAGTATTTGCCTCTTATACCTCACAAGCCCTAGGGAGAAAAACTTGGGAGAAAAGAAGACTCTTCGTTAGCATTCAGAAGACTAAGGGGGAGAAGGTTGAGGGAACTCCCATTCAAACTTGTTTAGCTATTTATCCTTGGAGCCCATACCAGGTAAATGGATGTACATGAAATATTTTATCCCCTAACAACAGTGAGAGACTCTTGGGCAAGGTTCTAGAGAGAAAAGGCACTTGTTGTGTGTTTACTTCATACTAACGAGTTCTTATAAAGCAAAGGGAAGGGTGACCCACCTCGTGAAACCGAGTGGTACTGTGCTATTGCCCTTCAGTACGGCGAGTAGCCTCCCACTGAAGTCAACCTCCTTGTCTTCTCGGTTCTATCGGTTTGACGTGAGCATTCATTTTTTGGGCTCTACACCATTTGGATTTACTCTACGACTCCCACCCATGAGAGTGGGGAGAGAGCCAGGTCCTCGGCCTTGGAGCTCTCGGAGATGTGAGTCAGGGTATTTTTACTGTTCCGCAGGAGCAGCAATCCATCTGACTCAGCCCATACCAGAGCACACTGCACCGCTTCCACTGCAGGTGTGGAGGTAGGGCTAGACGGGGGGTGGGGGGGTCGGGGGGTGCATGAGTATCCCCTGTACCATATACTGTCAGCGGCAAAACACTAGCTGCTCCCCGAGCCTCTGGCTCTGAGACTGCACACATTCTAGCAGGCAACTTGCACTTGAAATAAAACACAACGCTCATTAACGGGAGCGCATTCGGCATGACCTCACTGGCGTGGGTAATGGGAAACCGAGAAGTTATCTCTAACTGAACTGGAATGTCTACCCTGGCTGGACAGCTGCTCCCCCAGAGGAGTCAGTCCAGGAAACTGACTCTCCTCTTTTCCAGGTGTGTGGTTCTGCTCTGGATGGGGCTAGGGCACAGAACAGGGGTCTTTCTAAGACAGAAGAGCCAAGAAAAGAATTGCACACTGGACAGGTTGGTGGTGCCAAAGTTCAAAATACAAGCTTGAATAAAGACGGAAGTCTTAAAATGGAAGAAAATATTACATGTCCAACCAAGACTAGGATATTCAAATGGGAAGCATCCTTCCATACTGAATCTAAAACTGTCTCCTGGAGGCTCGTGCTAAGGACCTCATGGCTAGCTTACAGGCTTTTGAGACTCTAACTTCATCAACCCATGGATGAGGTCATGGCTGAACGGGCTTTGAGGCCCTGAGACACAGAGGGAGAAACAGTCACTGAGGGTGTGTTTCTGAAGAGATTATCCTCTCCCCAGATCCTTCCTCTCAATCTCTCTGCCTCCCAACCATCAAAAAAATTACCAGTTCAGCTCTTCCATATACCCTTGCCCCTGCCTGACCACAGCCCAGGACAGACAGAGCTGAGGCTCCATGCACCTCCCAAGCTCTGTGCCAAAACAAATCCTGCCTTCCTCCAGTTGTTTTTCTTGGGTTTTTATTTGGTCACAGTGGCAAAAAGTGACAAGAACAAACACTGATGCGAACTTAGAGGTGGGGAAGAGGCCAGGGGCGTTTTCAAGCCTTTCTGCTGCTTCTTCTCAGCTGCGCTGCCCTGCTATTGGGGGTGCTGTTCAGTTCTGCAGGTGAGTCATCTTCACTAGAAGACGTGAGTGTTAATTACGAAGGGAAGCAAATGCGCTGATCCAGCTGACCCTGATGAGAAGATGATCAAGGCTCCAGATGAGCTCATAAAAAGCCATTAAAAGACTATGTCACACACTCTCCTGCCGCCACCACCCCGGGCCCAACGGCATAGCTGATAGAGACCTCTGAGTGACGCCCCGCCAACCTGAGCTCAGTCCCTAGATCCTACAAGGTGGCAGAAGAGAATACCTAAAAGCTGTCCTCTGACCTCCAGGCAGGCATTGATTCTCTCTCTCTCTGTCATCTCTCGTCTCTCAACTCTCTCTCTCTCTCTCTCTCTCTCTCTCTCTCTCTCTCTCTCTCTCTCTCTCTCTCTAAAAAAGACTACAGGACAAGGGAGTGTACAGGACTATGGAAAGCCACATGCTATCACACGCGATAGAAACGGGTGACCTGGCAGGTGCAGACCTAATTCTCTGCCTTCTCTTCACCCTATCCTCCTCCCTGATGGCTGACTGTTGCTTGTCGCTTTCATCCAGTGACTAGCAGAGAACGCAAGGAAGAAGAGGAGAAAACAAAAAACTGAAGCCCAGCCAGTGCTCTCAAGCAATCTGACTTCCCCGTAAGAGCACACACACCACACGTTTCTAGGAAGAAACTGTTGCTTTCTGAGAGCAGAGGGACTCACTGGCTAAACACCAGTGAGCAGCTTCAGGAGAGCTAGCTGCCCCTGGGAACCAGAGGACCTCCACACAGCAGGGGCTGTCCATGGAAATGTAAATTATTAGGGCACTGGCCAGTATGTACCAATACCTCGGGGGAGAAAATGGTTGTATGAGTCCAGATAGATGGTGAGTGGATAGTCAATCTAGCCTTTCATTTGATAGAAGATGAATTTGAAACTAAAATGTTTCTGAGACTGGTTCGTAGATGCTCAGAAGCCGAAGAGTGTAAGTGGCACCTTCTTTCCTGAACGAACTAGAAAAGTCTTAGGGGCATCTAGCTCGCCTTTCTGTAGTTCCTAGACTCTTATTTCTCCCATGCCTTCCCCAGTGAGTTCAATGAGACCTTGTAGTGGGTGAGAGGGAGTGCTGGGGACACTTGGGATACACATCTACCCTAGGAAATAAGATGGCTTGTCTAGTGTCTTATGAGTATAGGCTAATACTGTTAGGTCAGGTTTTTTTTTTTTTCGTATGTTGATGACTTGTCAAGTGTTTTTATTTTGTCTTTAGACTCTTCTCTACAAAAATCATAGACCAGGAGTCCAGCCAAGAGTCCATCCTACTGGATTCTGTGAAAGCCCACCACAAGATCAACAGAGAACTTGGGAGTCCGATGTAAAGGAGATGCTGAGGTCTCCAGCTTGAAGCGTCTGAAACACACAAATAAGCTTCAAGACTAGGGGTGGTCAAGATGCACAGAAAGTTCCAGGGAACACCTGAGAAAAAGAAACACCAATTGGAATGACAACTACTTAAAATGAAAAATGAGAAATGTTGACAGAGATTTGGAGAGAAAGTTACTCTCAAATGCTGTCCATGGAAACATAAATTATTAGAACCGCCATGGAGAAGACATGAAATTTCTTCAAAAACGAAAACCAGATCCACCTCATGATTCAGCCATACTACTCACTCCTCATTATATGTCCAAAAGAAATGAAATCACCATATCAAAATCACAAATCATGCTCATACGAACTGTGGCACCGTTCATAATAGATAAGATCCTGAACTAACAGAGGTGACTATCACTGGATAGATGGATGGGTAAAGAAAATGTGGACTCTCTGCAGAAAGAAAATCAATTCACCCATACAGATGGCTGAAACCCTAGCTTTTTCTGCAAAATGAGTGGAGAAGGAAGACAGTGTGTCAAGTGAAATAAATAAGCCCGACAGAAAAAAGAGAACAAGGACCGTACGTCTGCGAGGTGGTAATGAAGACACTGACCTGGATACAGAACCGTGGAGGCTAAAGGTGGGGGTGGGGGGAGGGGAGATAAAGACACCAGATTTGATCATCGCATACGTACTTCAGTCTTGCCAGCATGTGCCGAAAAATAACATTGCCAATAATCTAGTTTCTGCACTTGCAGCACCTGTCTCTGCCACCTTCAGATCAAAGCTGGGGCCCACTGGTAATGTGCTCAGTGCCAACCTTGTGCCTCACGGGCTGTCACTACATTTTACTAGTACCTGTGTCTGCAGCTCCCCAGGGAGATCGTGCCTCCTCTTTTCTTGCCGACCTCATGCGGGGTCCATGCAGGGAGTAAATGATATGTGCTAAACTGAAGACGGTGGAAAATGGGCCTTTGGTGGAAAGTACGTTTCCAGGAAACCAAGAACACAGGAGCTATCAAAGAACAGTCTGTGGTCAGCTGGCCACGGCACTGATGTCCATTAGATGGCTGATCTCGGACAAGTTATTCAGTTCTTCTCTGCTTCAGCTTTTCTCACTAAGATGGGGACAAAAGTCTACCTTCAGGGGGAAGGGAAGACGGCTCAGTGGGTAAAGTGCCTACCATGAAACATGAAAACCTGAATTTGGATTCCCAGCACCCATATAAGAAGCCAACTATGGTAGTGCCTGTCAGTGACCCCAGGACTGGAATACAGAGACAAAGATTCCTGAGGTGACCAGCCAGCTAATCTAGCTGATTGGGTGAGCTCCAGGTTCAGCGAGAGACCCTATCTCAAAAAATAAGGTGAAGAGAATTTGGGGCCGACACCCTATGTTGACTTCTGACCTCTGACCTCTACATGCACGTGCAGACAAATGAGTTTGCACACTTGTACACACATGACTATGGACACACACACACACAACATTTTATTCAGTCATAAAGAACAAAATTTTGCCATTCACAAGAAACAGTATGAACTAGAGACCATTGTGTTACATAAGATAATTCAACAAGACTCAGAAAGACAAATACAGCATGTTTTCTCTCATATGCAAAATCTAGACTTATCTGTATAAAAGTGAGAGGCCAACTAGCTGGAAGAGAGGGGTGGACCAGCTACTGGTGGTAAGACAAGAAAGAGTAGCAGAGAGATGAATATGGCTAAAATATAGCAATGTACATATATGAAAATGTCATAAGGAAACATATTATTTCAAATGTTGCTTTAAAAGTAGTTTTTAAAATACTAACTGCTCACTATTTTCGGCATTCAAAATTTCAATTATACACAAGAGTTGAAAGAAGAATATAATGAGCTATTAACCCCCACCACCCACTTCAGGAAGTAACCGATGGAGTGTCCATGCCGTCTCACTGATCTCTGGACTTCCTACGTCTTGGTTTTTAAATACCACTCTTAAAACATGTTTTAGATTAACTTATTTGACTTTACGTGCTTGAGTGCTTTGCCTGCACATACGCATGCCTGGTGCCTGGGGAGGCTACAAGGAGGCACTGGACCCCTAGGAATTAGGGTTAGCAGGTGGTTGTGAGCCACCGCGTGTGTGCTGGGAATTGAACCTGGTTCACCTGCAAGTGTGACTCACTGCTGAGCCCCTGCCTCCCTCCCCTGTCCTAATAAAGTAAATTATCCCTTTAAGTACATACATTTCAATAATTCTGACTATAGAGAGTTATGCAACTGTCACCAATATCCCAATTCTAAAATATTTCCCTGGTAAAGACATGTGGTGTACATATATAATGGCATACTCTCTAGCCTTTGAGAAGAAATTTCATTTGCAACAGCATGAAAAAACCTGGAGGACACCGTTCAGGGGTATCTGAAGGAGTCGCAACTGGGGAACTCCCTTGATCAGCCTGGCCTGTAGGCGTGTTTGTGGGCATTTATTTTTATTGCTAATTAATGCAGAAGGACACAGCTCACTGTGGGCTGCATCCCAGGACGAGCGGTCCTGGGATGCCCATCAGCCCTGAGGAGCAAGCCGGTAAGCAGCATTCCTCCTTGGTCTTTGCTTCAGTTCCTGATTCCAGCTCCCCGCATTAAGTTCCTGCTCTGACGTCTCTCAGTGAAGGCCTGTAACCAGAGCATTGTAAGATGAAATAAGCCTTGTCCTCCCCAAGTGGCTTTTGGTGTTGATCACAGCAACAGATGACAAATTAGAACATGGAGCTTACGTTAAGAGAAAAAGAGCCAGCCCCCAAAAGATAAACACGGAATGACTCATCTGTATGTCGAACAGAAAGACATAAGCTACCAGAGACCGGTGGGTGTGGTAATCACAGACACAACATTTCGGCTAGACAGGAGAACCAGCCCAGAAGATCTGTCGCACACCATAGAGGTGCACATCCTGACGGCCGCAGTGACCCATTCGTTGCACACCTGAAAACTGCTGAGGAACCGGTCTGTGCCCATTCTCACCTACGGGCAATCTCAGGCAGCATACGCAGCAGCCTTTCTTTGCCTCAACTTCCTTCAACGTAAGGGACGGAAGAAATAAGTAGCAATACCTACGTTAACTAGCCTGATTCCGCATTCCATGAATGACAACATTACCAATAAATACATCATGATGCACACCACTGACATATTTAAGGTTTACATGTCAACTAAAATAAAACGTTTTCAAGAAAAGGAGGCAATCCTGCCATCTGTGTGATAACAGATGTATCTGAAAGATATTAACACTCAGAACACATTCCACCATCTAAAAAAATACTCTTTTGTTTTCATCCTTAGGCAGCCGGTAACCTACTTACCTCCATAATAACTGCTTTTCTCTCGGACAATATGCAGTCTTTGCTACTTGTACCCCTTAGTTAACTTCATCTTTTTAAAGGTTTCGAAGTCCATAATGTACTAAATATGGTAAGGTGTTCTTGTTTATTGATAAACACTGTTGTGTTGTATAAATGCATCCCATTGTATTTCCATTCACTAGCAGGGCTTTTCCAGTCAGGGACCCTTATGTATAGTGAATACATGAGCGTACTCATAAGCATTTATATGGATATATATTTTTTTCTGCATTAGACATCCAAAAGTAGCATTTCTGCAGGGGGAGGTAGAGCTATTGCCCAACAAAATCATAATTTTAGAATTATGATTCTAACTAGAATCATAATTAGAATCTGAGTAGATCTCAGCATCATAAGACCCAGTTTTACATTTAATAAACAAGGAATTAAAACCAAAACACATTAGTTAATGCCCCCAACTGCACAGCTCCCTGGTTGCTGCCAGGATTGGAACTCTAGGGCTCCCATTCTTAAATTCTTAAGTTCACCACCCAGAAACCTCCTTCCTGGAGCTCTCTCACTGCATCCGGCCTGGCTGCCCTCCTGGGAAGAGCTGCTCGGGACAAATCCTTGTGAGTCCCTCCTCTCAGGGATTTTCCCTCCTCCACTCCAGCAGGAAGCTTTGGACCTCTGGAATCTGAGGACTCATTCTGAGGGTCCCCTGTTCCTGCCCCACCCCCAGGAACATCCCCATTTTATGGCCCTGCCTCTTTCTCTACAACCTCACCCACCATTCGTGTCTAGTCTACTTCCTGTCTTGGAGTCCTGTGTCATTGGGGTTACGGGTATCTAATCTCAGACATTTACGAGGGCTGGTCTCCACCTCTAGATTTCATTCTTAGTTTCATGGCAGTTCTGCAATGGTGAGAAAGCATAAATGTCCTGCTACCTTAAACCCAAAAGTCTCTAACTTTGTGAAATGTTCACTTTGGTGATGCGCTTCCGTAGTGATGTGGGTGGATAGTGATCATTTCACGGCCTGTCTCACATCCTGAACAAAAACACAAACGGTGCTACCTTGCTGTGTGCGCATGAGCAAGGCAGCCCTTACTCAAACACAAACGCCACCCTTCTTTCACAAGGTGATGACTGCATGAGCAGAATTAAGCAAAATAAAGCTTTTTGATTTGGGTTTTTCTTTTAAATAAATTTTTTTTTACTAGTTTCCTCTACACATTTTGGCAACTCGGGATGTTTTCCACTCACAGAAATCTCTTGGAAAATGTTTTAACTGCATTATGCACCGCAAGCTGGAAACGGTGGCTATCCGCACAGAGTGACTGGCCGATACTATCCACCAGCTAGGAGTGTTTACTGCACACCAGTGTGTTAAGAGCACGGCAGAAGAAACACAAACAGATGAGGCTAGGCCCTGTGGCCCTACAATCTCCCTGTGACAAGAAGACAAACACATGGACGTTAAACAGGGCAAGGCCGTCTACAGCCAAAGCAGGGGCAAGGTCTCACAGAACCTAGAAATGAGAGCTAAGCACCTAGATAACAGTGAGGAAGAGGGGGGAGCCCAACCCTGAAGCTCACACCCAAACGCCAGCTACAGTGTGACAGTGATGAGGCTCCTGGCCAGCTCAAACCCTCCGGAGAGAGCCTCATTCCCCACCTTACAACCTTACATATATGGAAGCCATCTTGAAATCGCTCCAGTATGTCTGGATTTTGCAGACCTGGCCAGCTCTATGACTTCAAGCTATGAGACACCTCAAATCAGTACCAGACAGTTGCACTGCTCCCCAATTCATGACCTCTATATGCAAGGTTATATACTGATCACTAGTTGATCGACTCAAAATAAAAGAGACAGTTGGTAAAATGGTGCCTTGGGTTGACATTTTATTGATTCTGAGAGAGGGAGTGGGGGAGGTGAGACCATGTGTGGGGAAGGGAGGGACAGAGAGGATCAAGAGAGAGAAACAGAGTTTGCGTGTGTGAACTGTAAGACTTAATAAGGTCTGGTCTGAGGATATGCATAAATGGTAGCCTAGCGCGTGAAAACAGTCGCAGTGAACAAGCAAACATTTGGCTGTGTGGAAGCAACAACTGACGGCAGTGTGGACTCTGATCCTCACCCTGGGTCTGAGGGATAATCCGGGACAACAGGATCCCGAGCACCTCTAGGCCAGGACTCTCCCACTGAGGCGTGAGAGGCAAAAGCAGCACTCACGGTCACCTGTGGCGAGTGAGCATGTGGTCATCAAGTGTCAGTCATGAGCAAGGGGACGGGGAGGTGTCCAACAACAGCACACAGAGGGCAGCCCCAGTCAGGCCGAGGGAGCCATGCCTGGCACATCCCCGGCTGCAGCCCCCACGCTGAGACGTGTTCTCCTGCTCCTCCCCTATTCCAGGTCAATGCTGGTGCTTGGGGCTAAGTTCCAGTCTAACAAATACCCTTCACGCAGGTCTTTGGAGAACCCACAGAGGCTGCTGTAAAAGAGAAAGTAAGGCTGAATAGCTCTTATATCAAAAGCTATAAAAACAACAAAACCAGGAGGGGGAAGAACTAATCATTTGTGGGCCTTTTCATAAATCAAACCACAAATAAACACGAAGACCTTGTCATCCCCACTGAGAACTGCTCAGCTCCCTGGTAGTGTTCTCTTTGAGAAACTGCAGACTCTAATGTGATAAAGTGAAAAACCATGAACTAAGTAGACAAAAGGATGGAACTGGAAGATATTACACTGAGTGAGGTAACCCAGACCCAGAAAAAACTGCACATGTTCACCCTTGTTTGTGGTCCTCAACTCTGAATCTTTAGGTTTGAGTGTAACTTTGAGTAAACCTTGCAAACCAGTGGAGTGAGAAGGAAGGGATAAGTAGGAATGAGGATGATGTAAAAGACCATAGGGAAATACTGTTTTATAAGCCTGTGTGTGTGTTGTAGTTACCCCCCACAGAAGGATAATGTTTCCACCAGGAACCACAGATTATCTAAGCCTGATCCCAGTGCCAGGCAAGCGATGCCTTGCTTTAAAAACAACACAGACTATTCCATTGATCTTGGTTGCCTGCTCAGACTTGAGGGTTAGAACCTATTGCTGAAGACGCAACACACTCCAGTCGTGGGCCATGGGACAAAATCTGGTACTGATCTGGAAGTCGCCTAGAGGGCCAGCTCTCAGAGCTTCAGAAGGTGCTACACAAGTTAAAGGGGACGGACAATCAGTAGCCCTACCTAGCTATTAACATGTGAACCCCAGTCATGACCGGCCCAGCAAGCGACCCTCAGTGCTGCAACAACAGCAGCTACATCTTGGGAGCAGCCACCAGTTGTCTGATTAGACACAGGGCCCACACAATAGAAGGGGATTCCTGCCTAGTATTATAAACCTAGCCAAGAACCCACGGCTGGAGAGGTGGACTGATATTGGGGGAGAACCCACAACTACCATTTTGCTAATTACTATAGTGTCCAACTGCCTTCTAAATGCTTATGTGTATACCCATAGAGGAGTGGAGCTCCCTTACCAACGCATCTTCTTTTGGCAGCAGGAGGCTATTACAGAGAATCACAACCAGTCAAATGCAGAGAGGAGATGGCCATGGAAGTTCCCAGGCCTAAATGGGACATCTAAACATTAGCCCTACTCCTAAGGCTTGAAGAACATTGAGGAAGACGGGATGGCCGACTGAAAGAGTCAGAGAACTGGGATGATGACCTTAGGGGTCTTTTAGACACGACAGGAATGATGCAGCCATGAACTCTCAACAACAGGGTTACCTGCATGAGACCTAAGCCACGCCACACCAGTCAACATTCTAGGATGGATGAAGGAAGGGTACACAAGAATCCACCTTTAGTTCAAGAGCTACAGTGGTATTGAGAGAGAGAAAATCAGTTTTGTTCAGCCATGAACATTCTGGTAAGTTGCCCAAGCCTAAATGATCAGCCTAAATCCATATATATATACACGGGAAACACTAATTGGATTCAGAGGTTGTACATGAGTGTATGTGTGTGTGTGTGTGTGTGTGTGTGTGTGTGTGTGCAACAATAATAACTATAGAAGAACAAGTAATGAATTAAAGAAGGGATTGAGAATGTGGAAAACGGGAGGAATTGGAAGAGGGAGAGGAAGGAGTGGAAATAGTGTAAAAATAATTATTTACACTATATGAAATTCTCAAAACATTCAAATAAAAAGTGGTAAGATGTGACCACTGAGCACACACTGATTACTAAACATAAGGTAAATTCAAGTTGAAAGGATTTTTGTATTAATGACTATGGGAGATGAAGGAAACAAACTTTAAAACCGCTCCATAAAGGAAAGCTAAGAACAGCAAAGTTAGCTGGTCCTCAAGGTCAAAGGGAGCCGACGTGGCTGTAAGTCCAAAATGCAGGGCAAACCTTGTCAGCTTCACCTGGGGGCCAAAGCAAGACGGGGCCCAAGAAAGAGTATTTAGTGCCTATTAAATTTGGTGCAGCTTAATGGTCCTCTTTCTCTTTGGAGACTATATCCACGGACCTCAAAGAGACTCCGGCACTTGGCCTAATTCTTTCCTTATGTTATCCACACCTCTTCGGCCATAGGTACCAGGCAGACGCAGTTTCTTCTGAAAAGAGTCTTCAGAGATCGACTCGTCTGTGTAAATTATCCCATCCTTTCAGTTAAGAAACATGGATTTTTATTACTGAACAATTTGCGGCTAGTTATACAAACCTGCAGATAAGGAAGGGCTGCTGTCCAGCTGCCGCCAACACACCTCCGTAAATAAAAAGCCATTGCTTAGGCAAAAACCTGTCTAATCTCACAAGGATGTGTGTTTAATTAAAGAGCAGGCTCGTAATGGCCGGGAGATCTTCATCTCTCTGCGTGTGCTACAAATATCAACGGATCATCCAAGTGGTTTTATTCCGTCCGTCTCGGTAATATCGGAATGAGATCGCTGATTCTGAAAGTACATCACGGCATTCCTCTGGCAGCATCTGTTTTACAGTCTCCTGCTCTTTCTCAGGAAAGGCAGCAATCAAGTGAACTTTAAGAGTTTCCTCTTGAATTAGAGCCATGCGCACGAAAGCATGGGAACCGGGTGGGAACCGGGTAGGGAACAGCCTCAAGTGGAGTCACCATGCGAAACTTGAGTCCTCCAGTCACTCACAGGTGAGCAAGAGCAAAGATGGAAGGGACCCAAGAAAGGAAATACGACTTCATGCAGCGTCCACAGCTTCCCTGTGCTTTCTTTCCAAATTTACTTTCCTGGGAGTTGTCTTAATAGTGGGTGTAATATGTTTACTTTTTTAGCTATCAAGATAAGATCTCGGTTCCTTAGATAAGACCTTACAATATTCAAGTACAGGGTGGTAACATGGGAACCACCCTAAGATCCTAGTTGCCTAAAAATTCCTCAGTAAGGTTCCAGTATAAACTCTGTAAGAGGAAAGAGACAGTCTAACCTATTAATCACACTGGATTCCGAGGGAACAGTCTCATTTTTAGCATCAGGCTTTTTCTTTCTTTTTTTTTCACTTTATTTTTATTCTGTGTTTAAAAGTGTTTTGCCTGCACATATGTCTGTTTATCGTGTGCATGCCTGGTGCCCACAGAGGTCAGAAGAGGGCACTGGATCCCCTGGAACTGGAGTTCTGTAACTCCAGTTTGTGTCCCAGTACGCACCCTGCAGATGCTGGGACTAGACCCTGGGTCCTCTGCAAGAACTAGTGCTGCTAACCACTGAGCCATCCCTCCAGCCCTCATATCGGACTTTTCCAAATGATTCTTTGAATGAGAGTCAAAATATTTGAACACATTATAAAAATTATGTCACTCCTTAATACGCACTGCTGACAAGACTTCCTTCACAGAAGCAGAAAGTACACAGTGGTTGCCTGGGCTGAGGGTATGAAGAAGGATTGATCAAATGGTGCAAACCTTGAGTTCTAAGATGAAGAAGTCTGAGGTTTCTTACTGTGCAGGGCAGTGTCAGGGGCTAATAATACGGTGCCCTCCTAAGAGAGCAGATCTTATGTGTTCTGACTGTACATGCAGATTGTAACTGTAGGGTGAGGGTGTCCATTGTTGGCTATGGAAATCCCGACACAATAATGCGAGAAAGGAAAAAACTAAAGAGGTCTTTACTGTGCCCAGAAAGCTATCTGAGGAGGCCAGAGGGAGGCTGCGTTACAAAAGAATGTTGTAAAAGTAGAGACCCAGAAGGAGTTATATATAGGACCTTTGATGAGAGCAAAAGCACGTCAGGACTCAGAGAAGGTTTGAGAGGCATCACCTGGGCTGGGTCCAGGACAGAGAAGACGTGGGTACACCCTCGCACACTCAGGGGAGAGCGGGGTGTGGTTGGGTAACCTGCTAGGGATTTGGGAACGGAATGGGAAGGAAGATAAGGGGTGTGGTCAGAGCCTTGAGGGCTGTACAAGGAGCTTGGAACCTGCCAGTCTATTCGTTCCTCACTTGTTATAAGAGAAAAGACTGAGACCTGGAAGCCAAACACAGTGTCGGGGAGATGCATGGCGCCCCAGTGTATCTTGCATGAGCACTATGCCTGGGACACGGATGGATGATGAGCCCACAGGCCAGGCCTATGCTCCACCACATAACCCTTCAGGACTTCAGCAGATCCTGGAGAACCACGGACCGTTCCAGGCTAAAGAAACACAATCACCAGAGAGTTGTGTTTTGAAAAGAGGACAGGCTGGGGAGGTAGAACTGGAGAATTACCCAATGCTAAGAGGCAAAGGTGTTTGTATTCGCTTTGCTTTTCCCAAGCAAGCTATTTTTATTCAGATTCTTCAAAGGGGGCATTAGAAGGACTCCAAACCTCAACTGAAATCTAAACTCTCTCCTTTGCCAAATATATTTTTATTATAAAATTGGAGCACCACAGACAGAATAAAATGGAAATCTAAACCTCCTTCCCTTCCAAGCTGCAGTTCTACTATTAATGGTACAGTGTTCATTCTTTTCAAAAATGCCTATGCACTCATAAACATATAATATGCCTTTTTAAAAAAACATAATGAGATCATTATTTGGTGTTTTAACTCAATCTGTCTTAAAGATCTTTCCATATCGGAGCACACAGGCCAACCTTGTTCTCAGGCTGCGTAGGGTTTCAACTCCAGGAAGCACCATTTTATGGACATAAGTAGTCAAGCATATTGAAGCCATTGAAGGGTTTTAGATGTTATTTTGTTTATTTTGCATTTCTGTGGATTGACTACGGGGCCTCATGCAGATAGGTGAGTACTCTACCTCTGAGATATTCACTAGATCCTTTCTCAGTCTTAAAAACCAAACCGTATTGAACCTTTTTCGGAACAAAACTTTATCCACTGTGGGCCACTCGTATGAGCATCTTGGTGTTGTCACAGATGGCTTCTCTATTTAGCAAATGCCAGAGCAAACAGTCACTTAGCGAGGAAAGGGATCATGCAGATAGTCTAAAAATAATTTACTCACCAGAGTCTCTCCAGGACAACACTGGACAGCCCTGCCCGGAGCCTCCTGGGTAGACTCGGAGCCAGGATTCTGGCTTCCCACCCCAAGCTCCTTGGGTAACATTTCCCATTCTATCCCAGGGCAGGCAGTGCAACTTTCCTTCCCAGGGCACCCAGGACACTGTCATCCTGGTTCTACGAAGGGCTTTGGTCTCCCCTGGCCCCTGTGATCGTGGAGGGAACCTAAGGGTTCCAGAGCCAGGAGGGCTCACAGATAATTTAGTCTGCGCTTTACCTTCTTAGATGTAGACTTTCGGGTGACCGTGCATACACAAGTCAGCAAGATAACACAGTCAGTTACACAACCACCATCTGCAGGCCTGTCCAAGGTGTTTCCCACAACCCGGGACCAAATGAATATTTTCTTAGCTTTTAAAATTATACCTTAATTACTTGGTGGAGGATGGAGCGTGTGCTGATGTCAGGGCACGGCTTTTGCCATTCGGCTTTCTTATTAACAGCAGTTAATAACAGCAGTTTCGGTGGCAAGTCCCTTACCTCCTGAGTCATCTCGCTGGCCCCAAATGCATATTTTTTTAAAGGACTCGGAGAATATGTGGAGACAATACAATGTAAATAAAAAAATCACCTTTTCAGAGGCCTTGAAACTTGACATGCTTAACAAGTTCTCAAGTGATACATTAGTTACACACTCACACACACATACACACTCACACACATGCACACCACACACAGTGCTGAGGTGTTAATTAGCAAGGGCAGAGAACACTGCTGACTTGCTGCCAGTGAAGACACGCCGCTCTCCAGTTTGCACTTCTGACAGTGGATTGGGAACCACAGAGCTCCATCTGACATACCTCTTCTCCCTCCAATCATACTCCAGGGTAGCGGCGAGATATTTTTAACAGCTCCAAAGAAAGGCAACAAAAGTTCTAAACTTAGAGTAATAGCTCCACCCGCTAACCCTTGCACTCAATCTGTTACTGACCAATGGCAAGCACCTTCGTGTGTCCCGGAATGAAGTTGGTGACAGAGTACCTGCAATGGTGGACAGTTCTCGCAACAGGTGTGGGGAAGGGACAACAGGGAGGGTGAGGGTCGTGAGCAAATACAGAGACCATCTACAGTATGAAAATGTCATAACCAAACTCACTCTTTCACAGGCAAACTAAACATATTAATAAGGATGGGCTCAAATGTCAGATTTCCCTTTGACCTTGGCTAACCAAGTTCTGAGTCTTTGCACCTTTAAAGTGGTAAAAACAGGGACCAGAGTGGTTATAACTAGCTCTGTGGTTAAGAGCCACTCACTGTCCTTACAGGGGACCTGAGCTCTATTCCTAGCATCCAAATGGCATCTCACAACCATCTGTAACCCTGGTTCCAGAGGATCTGATGCCTCTGATGCCTTCTTCTAACTCCATGGGCACCAGGCACATTTTCATATATATGTGAAGGAAGGAACAAAGCAGGCAAGAACAGGGAAAGGGTGCCTATCAAAGAAGGTGGCAGCCCCAACACCCAGTGAGACAGCAGTGATTACAAATGCCAGGTTGGAGACGTGGGAACGTGGCTATAAGACAAAGAAAATGAGAAGGGAATGTATGGACAGAGGAAAAAGGCATGGGGACCATGCTGGTGTTCACCATGCACCATGGAGCCCTATTGGGGAAAGATCGGAAGTTACATGTGTGAGACACAATTAGAACACAGTCTGACAGCCCAACACGGACTGCCACCCATGGGTTACTGCAGCCACACATATGCCCAAGGAAGAGCTGCCTCGGTAAGCACAGCTACACCTGAGGAGAAGCCTCACCTCACAGGAGGAAAAAAGTTCAAAAGGACGATGATCCCTCGCAGGCTAATAAGGAAAGGAAAACCACCAACACCCGTCCACATCACTTCACAAACAAACTCGTGTGTAGTGCTAGCTGTGCGCACTTTTATAAGGTTCAGCTGAGGTTTCAGAGACAAAAGTGCTGAAGTTACCAAGAGCACAGAGTTACTTTATTGTGGACTGAAGGGAAGAAGAGATTATTTAGTATAGGACTGGTATAATCACAAAGCCGGCACTTGGTAACATAACAGCTCACTAATTCTAGGACTGGAATGCTGAATACACAGCAGATTGATTAAAACAGATACACAGCATGATTGGGTGCCCTCCAAAGTGTTACACGAATGGACCACAGAGAGCAAAATAAAATTATATTGCCATCATTGGAATTCTGACAAGGAATTCTGACATTAGAATCTCAAGGAAGGAGAATGTGAGCTGTGGATTTTATACCCAGCAAAACTGACTCTAGCTTGTATACAAAAGTCACAAAATGTTAGCAATAAATTAGTGGCTATCATTCCTATGAGTCCTTCCTATTAAGTTCACTTGAGAATCTTCTTAACTTTGGAGTGTCCAGAGGCTCCAGTGTGGGAACTGGTGAAAATGCCTAGAGAAAAAACACTAGGTGGAGATTGCAGGGTGGACTGTTTGATATGATGGCTATATGATCTTGCAGTGAGGAGAGTAAATCATATAAATAAATTGGGTAGAAGGAGCATGACATATGCCAAATAATATTCTCTACTGTAACAAAAACAAACAAAACAGGATTTGTTGATCCCACTGAACAAGAATAAGACCACTACCACAATTTTTGAGTCAAATTTGATGCAAGTTTTATTAAGTACTGGCCAGGAAAATGAATACTGGCCAGGAACATACCTGGGATTTCCAGAGAATGGCCATGAATTACATTAGTCTAGTGCTTATAAAGATAAAAGCCACAAAGCCACATACTTCCCATCTTTGTCCAATCAGACGCAAGCATACATCCTGATGTAGTTCCTGTCTACATACCTCCCACCTATGTGTGACCAAGCACATGCCATGCAGTTGGGACAACCCACCTTGTTTATAGAAGCAAAAACATGTGGCTTGTTATCTTAAATGAACAGCCCCCAGCATTCCAGGAAGTTATCTGTCCGTGGGCAGGAGGGGCTTACCGTTAGGGGCATGTTTGTTTTATGGCTCTCTTAAGCACAGTAGTTAAAACTTAAAACATAACTTTAGCCCTCACAGATTGCTACTAAAGGGGGAAAAAGAAACTAACAAGCAAAAACCTACAATGATCATAGTGTGTAAATATAAATTTAATATATAACCAAGAAATAAGAAACTCAAAAAGTTTCTTATCTTCATAAGCGTCTATATGTTTCCGTGTGGATGTGTGTACTTTCCCCATTTGGAACCCGAGAGAATGCCTAGAAAGAATACCTGTCCCGGTGAAAGGGCCATCTCCCAACTGTTTTATGGTCTGAAAAAATAAACAAACAAGCCCAAAGATTCTGAGGCTCACTGCAGGTCAAGGCAAGAAACATGAAGAACAAGCTTTGAATCCCTTTAGCATGGCAGGAAACACATTATGGAAGGACTCCGGAGCCAATAGAAGAGGATCCCTGGTCTGCCAGCCCTGGCTAAGTCCTCACGAAAATTAAAATCAAAACGTCAACAGCCGGAATGCCATTAAGTATATTTACACACACTAACAAGGGTTTAAAAAAGTAAAAGTCTCATTGTCACCTTCCAAGAATGATAGGAAACTAATTCTAGAAAAATTCGGTAACACAGAGGACATAAGCAGTTATCTGGCTGTTCCTTTGTGAACTATACCTCTAGGAAACCAATTAATGATCAAAGAAGAGTCTCATTTTATAAAATTATTCTGCCTACAATTGATATGATAAAAATGCAGAGGTGAAAAAAAAACCCACTCTGCAAGTTCCAGTGAACTGATCCATCTAGACACGGTGGGTCAGTGGCTGCATCCTTCAGAAAGTGGGAAAAGAGGCCCAGGGGCCTTCCAGGGCAGCATGGTCCACCTGCCAGAGGGATCCTGCCTGAGCCCATCACCCTGGAACCAGATGTAGGAAACAGGAGGGAGGGAGGAGCTGCATAGTGATGACAGTGAAGGAGCCTGCAGAAACAGCCCCGCCCCTTCATGAGTTCTGAGGAGAGGAAGACACACCAAGAACGTTTCCTGTCCAGTGAGCAAGACTAAAGCTCTGCGTAACAGAATGCACACTTAGGTGATATCGCCAAAGAGAGGCGCCAAGAAATACTTCCCACTAGCAGGTCAACGTTATTCTGGAGGGACAGAGGGGATGTGTGGTTGGGACACCCAGGGGCTGTCTTAACCCTGCTGACATGTGCCTGCCTTACAATACCTCAGGACGTCAAGGGTTTCTTTTGTGTGGATTTTCGGTATTTGTGTTTTAGTCTACAATTCATAAAAAAGATTAAAATGTTTAAGAAACTCTAGCCATGTCAGTGCTCTGATGGAAGGGACCGCATGATGCTGGACAGAGGAGCTGTGAACCAGGCTCCCAGGATTCTGCTTCAGTGAAGTTTCTGTGTTGAAGGTAAATCATTTTCATGTACAGGGGCAACTAAAGCTTGACATAACATTTCAAAACACACTTAGAAGCTTGTAACAAAGGATGTGCTCCAAGAGATCTCAAGGACAGCCTTGATTTAAAATGACTTTGCTTGGGCTGGTGACATCGTTCCACTGGCACACTTCTGACCTAGCCCTGGTTTTCAGCCCCAGTCCTCCAGAAGTAGAAGCCGGAGGATCAAGAGTTCAAGGTCATCCTCAGCAACGTCTTGAGTTCAAAGCAAGTTTGGGACACACGAGTCTTGGGTGGGGAGTTGTAGGGGAAGACCTCGCGGGGAGCGCAAAAGGCAGTTAAATGCTCAGTATTTCTTGCAGTGCAGAGACACGTGTCCCCCCAGGAAATTTGAAGTGGACAGCTCAGCACAACCCTTGAAGCACCTTTCAGCAACTGAAAACACCACAGTGTAGAAAAGAGCGAAGTATGGAGGTCAGCTACTCGTAGAACCATCTGGCTGGAGCCCTAATGGCTGCCAAGAAGTCACAGGAAATGAGAGTGTTCCTAGAAGCTATTCTGAGGAGCAAATCCCTTAGGGCAGTCAGAGCAGCAGCACGTGAGGCAGCTGAGTCAGGGTGTGGCCCCAGGTCAGCTGGACAAGCTGCGGATGTGTGTGTGTGTGTGGGGGGGGGTTAACCTTCCTCACCTGGATGAGAGGATTACCAGTAGTCCCTTCCTGTGGTTCCATTTCGAAGGTGAAACTGAACGCGACAGCACACACGCCTGGCCCATCATCAGCACTCGATAAATGTTTGCCATGATTATCAACATAGCAAAAGTTTCTGGAAACGTTAGGAGTGTTTCTGTGCTCAAAAACAATGTCCCCAAAGTAAGAATGACATTTTAATAAGCTCCTGATCTAGAAGATAAAGTTACTGCTGGCAATCCTTACACACCTATGATTTTTAATATATATAATTTTTATTTTATAACATATAGAATTTTTAAAACATTAGAATTTTAAAAAAAATATCTGTCCCATTACCATCATCAGTAGAGAGTTATGATTACAATAAGACTAGAATTATTGTCAAGAGAAGCCCTAACTCAGCAACCTTTTAGTGGGCAACTCGGGGCTAATCCAGATGTGATTGGCCAGCCCACATGTCTAGCCCTCCTTCTTCTTCCCGTTGACACAATTACTGGGGAGTAGAGGTCTCCCTCCATGGCCACTGTCCAGTCACACAGCTTCCTCTAAAGTTTGACTATAGACAATGAGAAACGTCAGGAAAGAGCTCCTTCCCATCTAATGAAGAGGACTCTACAAGAGACAGTGTCATGGCCACCTCCATCATGCCCTGCACCCACACACACACTTCCCTACTGCTTGCCTCTGGATGAGGCTAGCGGGCCATGCCCACTGCTAAAGAAACCACGGTCTGCCCATGCTATGGAGACAAGAGAAAGAAGGGAGACGAATGACACTGTTGAAGCCGCTGATGACAACCCCAGACTACCCGTCACATAAAATAATCTAGTGATCTTACTGTGAAAACCACTATGACTGGGGCGCCCCCTTAGCTGCATACCAAAGGTCCTTGATGAGTATGATCCGGCCATCACTGAACATAAGATCCTAAGGCGAAGGGACTGAGACATGAGGTCTCTGGAGCAGCGATTTGAGTCAGGAGCCTCACAGACTAACATTATAAATGCAGGCTGTGAACTCAGGTGAATAAACAAGAAAGCATCTTAGGAGAGACTTCTGATGCCTTCACATCTGGCTCCTCAGCTCTTAGAATTGTGAGAAATAAAGTTCTTTTCTTTTTTTCTCTTCTTTGAGACAGAGTTTCTCAGTGGAGCCCTTGCTGTCCCAGAACTTGTTTTGTAGACCAGGCTGGCCTCAAACTCAGGGATTTGCCTGCATTTTCCTTTGAGGGCGGGGATTAAAGGTGTGTACTACCACCTGGCTACGTTATTTTCTTTATAAATTACCCAGTGTTGGGCGTTCTGTCATAGTAGTGTTATCGTAAAAAGACATTCCCTAAGATCAGTCTGTTGAAGTCTTGTCTTTCGGAGTGTGACTACATCTAAAGACAGAACCGTTACAGGACTGAGTCTGTAAAAGCGAAGCACTACTGGAATTGGGCCTTTCCCACCCTGACTGTGGTCCTCATACACAGAGACACCAGGCAGGCACATCGAGAGAATCCATTGCTAACAGATCTCAACTACAAGAAATACTATCGAAAGTTCTTCATGAGTCGGAAGAGATGGCTCAGTTGGTAAAGACCTTGCTGGCAAGCACGAGGACCTGAGTTCCTATCCCCAGGACCCACTCAGAAACACAAAGAAGCCAGATGTACCCCCAGCACTGGGGAGACAGAGAGAAAGGACAACCCCTGGGCTGCCTTGACAGTTTAGCCGAGTCACCATGTTCCAGGGTCACTGAGAGACCCTAAGTACAAAAATAAGGTAGAAAGCAATTAGCAAAGACACCTGGCACCAACCTGTAGACCACACACACACACACACACACACACACACACACACACACAAAGAAACTAAAATAAAAAAGGAAAATTTTCAAATTTGAAGAACAAAGATATATCAGATATACATTTTGGGTCACCAGTAAAAATGACAGGACCCAAATACATCAAGCGAATAGGTAAATTAAAAATAAAAAACAAAAACAAAAATCCAACTTCTTCCTGCCAGTAAGATGGTTTATCAGATAAGGGCATTTGTCACCAAGCCTGACAACCAGAGTTTGATCCCTGGAACCACCGTGATGAAAGACTGACTCCCATAAATTGTCCTCTGACTTCCACACATGTGTTATGACACACAAGTGTGCATGCACGCACTCACACATTACAGGGTAAATCGCTAAATTTAAAAGGAAAAAATTTCCTCGCCTTTTAATTTCTATAAAACCTGGCTATTATGCATAGAAGTGTGTCCCTCTTAAGTTTTTCTTTTTATTTCAAGGTCCTAAATTCCCAATGTGACCGTATATGGAGATAGTAAAGAGATAATTAAGGTTAAATGAAGCCATAAGGATGAATGTTGGCCTAATAAGAGAGACAGACACCAGAGACATCACAGCAGGACACAGAGGGAAGGTAGCCATCTGCTAACCACAGAGAGATGCCCCGGGAGAAGCCAAGCCTCCGGTATCTTCATCTTAGACTCAGAACTAGGTATTCTGGCAGCCTCCGACAGGCCCACTCCTACCATGACTGTACACATGCTAACGGGAGCCATAAAAGGGAAAAGAATTTTAAGGGTGATTAAAGGGACCATTTTGGAGAGGATGTGTTTATATCGTGCATCAGGCAGAAGGTGGTTCATTCTCTCCTGCCATCTGTCTCCAAAGTCACTGCCCATTCTTCCATCTGCTCACTCCTCAAATGGCGAGGCTGGAAGGCCTGGTGTACTGGATCTGGGCCCTCAAGCCTAGTGGACAGTGGCTAGACTCAAATCCATCCATCTTTATCCTTGTTAATAACCAATTAAATATTTAAAGCCAGAAGGCAAAAGCAGCGGATTAACTGAGATTAGTACTGTCATCAGGATGAGGCCTTTATTATCCATTCTTTCCAAAACCCCTATTAGAATGATAACTTTAAAAGTCATCAGAATTCCGTAGAAGGAAAAGGAGGTCTTGGGTACTAACACAACCCAAAATTCATGGAAGGGAAAAGAAAAGCAGAAGTTATAGCAGGATGGCTTCAAAGAAAAAAAAATCAACGGTCTATTTCTGGTTGCCTATAATTGCACAATCAAGGAGGAAATGTGAGAGCAAGACAGGTTATTCCTGGAGGTTCTAGACCCTCGGGGTAGAACAACAGGGCTGGGTTAGGGAAAATGGGTCACTAGGCGGCTCAAAGTCTCACGCCAGGCTTAAAAGGAGGACGTCATCCTAGACCAGCCACCTACATAACACTTGTAACGTGCTCAGGACAGCCACACAGCAAACCCACAAAATTGCCATCATGCATTACTGACAGGTTTCCAGCCACTGGATGCTGAACACATCCTCCTACGTGAACTTCCATGGATGTCAAACGGGGATTTATTTCCGGGTGTATCACTACAAGTTTTGATTGTCAACACTTCCAATCCAGTGAGGACTGACTTGAAAAAAACAAAACGACTTGGTTATTTCTTACGATGGGTATGCAGGGACTGGAGAGCTGGCTCAGTGGTTGAGAGCATCAGCTACTCTCCCAGAGGACCTGGGTTCAGTTCCCAGCACCCACAAGGCAGATCACAGCTGTTTGTAACTCCAGTTCCAGTTCCAGGAGATCTAATACCAATGCTCATAAAGTTAAATAATTTACAAAAAAAGATGGTATGTATTCTCTGCGTATAATTCATTTCAATGTTCATTCACCTTTAAAGCCCCTCTGTACACAAAGAATAATAATCCTGCGCTAAGGAGATGGTTTGGTGGCGAACGTACTTGCTGTGCAGGCAGGAAGACCTGAGTTTGGACCCCCAGCTTGGCAGCACGCATCTGTAATCCCAGTTCTAGGGAGCAGGTGGGTACCCCAGTGTGGTGGAGGAGACAGCTGATCCCTGGACCTTAAGAGTCAGTCTAGTCGAATTTGTAAGCTTCAGGGTCAATGAACCAACCTGTCCCCAATCTTGAAAGTGCTAGAAAAAGACACCTGACATCAGCCTCTGGCCTCTACATGGACACGCACATGGGTCCCTGCCGCTGCCCCCACATACACATACAGGAATATATATGTGCCCCTCTCCCCACATGCATATGCAGAAATCACAGACACACACACACACACACACACAGAGAGAGAGAGAGAGAGAGAGAGAGAGAGAGAGAGAGAGAGAGGCATGCACACACCCAAATCCCTGTAGATATCTGCTATCCAAATAAGTTTTCTCAAACAAGACATGAAAACAGCTCTCCCAGGCTAGAGGTTCTCATTTTGCCATCATGGGGGAAGGGAGGGTAGAGCAGGGGAGGAGAAACAGATTCCCAGGTCTACCCTGGTAATGGAACCCAAGAACATTCACCTACAACATCAAGTTTTCCCAGTTACTGACATGTTGTCGGGTCAGAAGATGCAGACAGTAGACACAGTCACCTTTTTGGCTTCCCAGAAAATTCCCAAACTCTGCTCTTGGAGCAGAGGCTTCCTGCTGGGAAGGCAGCAAGGGCACAATCCACCAGGCAGGGAGGGACTCCTCGGGGCCACCCAAGTCCTCCAGCAACACAGAGTCTCCTGAATGGGCAACAAACAGCAGCCATGCCTTTGGGTCCTACCAGTGCTGCAGGTCATAAAAGCCAAGGAGCAGAGAGGCCGAGCATGTAAACAGAGGTCCTCTCCGGAAGCTGAGGAGGTCTGAGCTCAGTCACCTCTCCCAGGTACACCCTGTGAGTCACTGGGGGCCTGTCTACACGAAAGTGGTGACAGGGTTATTTAATCAAACACCAGCCATTTCCCAGAAAGACTACCTCATCGTTTTAGCGAGAGAGAAGAGAAAATAAAGAAGTTGTTTCCTGATCACTTCATGATGGAGTAGTCACACGCCGGGCTCGCTTCTTGAAGGTCTGAGTCATCAAAGCCTGTCTTGAACTTTGAAATCTGCTGCCAGCATTGTGCTGGCACCTTTGCTCATAAGGCCATGGCCTTTGGTGTGGTGTCTGCATGTGTGCGACTCTGGTCACAGTCAGACGGACAGCCCAGGGATGAGAAGCATGGGTGAGAAGACTGCCATGGCATATACCACAGCCTCTGCACCTGCCGTTTCCGTTCGAGTCCATTTTGTAAGAATTCTTTTCAGATTTATTTTTAAGTTATGTGTGTGGATGTATGTGAGAGTGTGTATGTGCACAACGGAGTGCAGGTACCGGGTACTGGTGGAGGCAGAGGCCAGAGGAGCCAGATCCCCTGGAGCTCGAGTTACAGGTGGCGTTGAGCTACCCAGAGTGGGTGCTGGGAACTGAACTCTGGCTCTCTGCACAAACAAAGAACGTTTTGAACCTCTCAGCAGGTTTTCATCTTTAAAAATAAGTAAATCAGCTGGTAGCACAGAGGCAGGAGGATCTTTGTGGGTTCAAGGCCAGTCTGTCTATACACTGAGCTCCAAGTCAGACAGAAGTATGTAGAGATCCTGTCTTAAAAAAAGAAAAAGGAAAAAAAATCCACCAAACAAACAGATAAATCAGATTTAGGAGTGGAGAGGTTTATTCTAAGTGAGCTCAGCCTGAAGAGGTAAGAAGGCTGTCTGGGCCGCTTTCTACTGCTTGGCTCCTTTCAAATATCCAATCATTTACTGCATGCTTTGCCCAATCCTGTGTCCCCATTTCCCTGCCCTTTTGTCTCCTGGAGTTCATACTTAGGATACATCAGCCCAAGCAAGTCCCTTGCAAAGCCATGGGCAGCTATCTGTGTCGGATGCTCTTTCTTCAATACCCGTTTGAATCATGGGAGCGGTGAAAGACCAGTTCACTAGTCACAGCTTCATTATAACAGGTCCTGAAAGCATCCCCCGGGGGCTGGAGACATGGCATAGTGGTTAAGAGCACTGGCTGCTCTTCTAGAGGGCCTGAGTTCAATTCCCAGCATCCATATGGCAGCTCACAACTGCCTGTAACTCCAGTTCCTGGGCATCGGACACACTCACATAGACACACATGCAAGCCAAACACCGATGCACATAAGATAAGAATAAAAAAAAGCATCCCTCATGTACAGGGAGAATGGACACACAAACTCAGCAGTCCTGCGCTGGCTCCTTCAACAGCAGCATCGCCCTCATAGAATCATGTAATCCTGCAGCAGGAACTCAGGGCAAGTGTGCTATTCTCACTCTGCTCGATGGGCTCATCTGCCTTTCATGGGGGAAGGGGGGGGGGAGCGAAGACACCCATGCTACAAGTACAACCAGCACAATTTACCGCTATCCTTCCTATTCTCTGATAGCCCAGGGTCATCAGCACCTTCCCGAGAGGACACCAACTTGGCTAACTAAAATAAATCTACCGCTAATTGAGTGCCTGAGAAGGTTTTAGTTTAGTCCGCACAGCAATCATATAATGCAAATCGTGTCACCAACTCTGAGGAAGCAGGCCCGGACAGCTGATGTCAGTCGTTCAAAGTAGCATAGCCCGTGGTGGCTGAGACAAGAGCAGCTGACAGCGGTGGAGTCATCCTAACCAAGCACTTCCTGACTAAGCCAGCCGTTGTTACTCCCACCACTGAGGAAACGAGCATGGGAAAAAAAAAATCTGAACTTTACTCTCGTCCGTCCGTTATCAAAGAATTAAACCTCCTAAGATTTGTTTGTAAACTGGTCTGACGGGCTCCCGCATTGGCGCTTTCCAGCGACCTCCTACTTTAGTCCTGGACCACAAATATTTGCTTCTACAGAAGAAGCAACTGTCCCCTAGAAGGATGGGGTAGGTATTACCTGGTTACTGCTGAGACGGGGATGTTTTCAAACACTTTTCCCAGGTAACATCCATGCTTGACACAAATGTTTAAGGAAAGAAAATATTATAGAATCAGGCTTACTGCTGTTCTTGTCAGGCAAATGTGCCCGGTGTAGTTTCTAATCATTGAGAAATAAAAATGATTTAGAGAATCTTTTTACTATACTCAGTAAGTACCTTTCCTTTGTGAAACACAAGAAAATTTTAGTTTATTTTGCTTTTATCCAGTCACCTGCAGGGACCCCCTTCTCACCAATGTCCTTCTGTGTATAAAGCTACCAGCCTTCCAGGCCATCAGATACACATGAGAAAGCTATGAACTACCAGGCATACACTAAGAGCTCAATTAATGCTGCTGCAAGAATGAGTGGCGCTCACTCGCCTCCTACATGCTAGAAATGAGGAACTGGGTACCTCCAAATTTGAATAGCCCTTGGGTGTTGTGGTCAAGGACCACTGAGAAGTGCCTTCAAAGGTACCTCTTGACTGACATTCTGAAATCGCCCACCTTCTATTTTTAACACATTTCTTTATCTTCAGGCCAAAACAAAAAAATAAAACCAACCAGTTTCCACTGAGAATTATTCTTCATTTACGTTTTCTGGCAAGATATTCCCTTTCTTCTTCCTCCCCTCCATGAAACATTCATTTCCATCTGTTGGACAGTAGCATCAGAGAAGAAAAGTCTAGAAGCTGCAGTCCACAGTCACCAAAACCAGATATGGGATACCGGAAAATGAAAAGGACTCTTAGCTACAAGGAAGTAGTAATACTGAGTTTAGAGCATCTTTGGGGTGTTTGTTAAGCTCTTACTGTAAGCTTTGGTATTAAATGCAGGATGTGGGCAGTGTAAGAAACTGAGCAGGAAGGTGAGAGAAGCTACGCTGGCCAGGCACCACCTGTATCTCCCTTCTTAGTTTCTGTATCAGCCATAGAGCCCTAAAAATACCAAATCAGAACAAACTGTCTACTCTATTGGGTTGGCCCTGTGCACTGGGATTAAGTTAAGATTCCCGGTGCTTCCCCATGGCTCTCTGCCTTTCTTCCTGTCCTGGAGAACACAGGGGGCTTGTGTTTGTCATTGTTATCTCTCCCCTGACTCCTGGAAGTCACTACCTTGCTTCCTTTCAACGTCTACCATGCAAAACTGAGAGGGTGGCGAAGCACCACTCTGCTAAGTGTGGAACTCACATTTGAGTCTGAGTGAAATCTCCAAGTAGGGCGGTGTTGCTTCAAAGTAGGGCTAACTCCAGGGCAGAGGCTTAACTGCGCTGACATGATGGCCCACTCAACTTCAACAATTTACTATTGCAAGTTTCCCTTAGAAATCACACACACACACACACACACACACACACACACACACACACACACACGGCATTTTCCAATGAGCACTGTTTAGATGCAATCACTTCTCCCCACATACCCTTTCCTCTGATTTCAACAGAAGGAAAACTGCAGAAAAGCTGACCTCGCAAACCCTCTATGCCTGGCCAGTACAGAGTGCTCAGCCCTGGTTTCTGCCAGGGGCCCAGCATGGTCAGTCTGTCCTTACATATGCTCAAAACCCAGACAGAGACTGTATCTAACAATACAGTCACACATGGAAAGTGTGCTGGTTAAATTTGGTAAGACTGACACACACAACAGTTTCACTGGACAAGAGGGAACCTCAGCTGAGGAATGGCCTCCATGAGATCGGCCTGTGTGGTCATTTTCTTGATGAACAATTATTGTGGGAGGACCCAGACCATGGTGGCCAGTACCACCTCTGGGCAGGGAGCCCTGGGTTCATGGGGACCGAGCCACTAAGCATTGTTTCTCCAGCTTCAGTTCCTGACTTGACTTCCCTCAATAATAGGACTGTAAACTTTTCCTCTTCCTAGTTACTTTTGGTCATGATGTTGCCACAAAAGACAGCAAAATAGGACAGAGAGTTAGAGACAGCAAAGATGAGATTTTCAACTCCAGCAAGCCCCCTTTCCTTTCCTCAGTAAGCACAAACTCATGAGAACAGAAGGCACGGTTGAGTAAATCTCCCGTGAAGACAGTGTTTACAATTGGTGCAAGATGGCTACACCTTTGGTGGCACATTCCTCCATTTGATGATTTACTCATGACTCTTAAATCAGGAAATCTAGTCAGATGTAAGGGCTTATAAAATCTAAAACTGTCACTAGAGCAGTAAGCACAAGACATTCATTATCTAAACTATTTACATTTTACAGGGAGAGGAGACCTAGTTTACTTTCCTAAGCTTTATTTACTTCCTTTACAAGCAAAAGCTCCGAAGGTGGGTAGTGGAGGCGGAGATTAATCTATACTGAGGCAAATAGCACCCCAAAAGACCAAAGAAAAGAGAGTTATATTACTACCTCGAATATTAGCGATAAGGTGTTGACTTCACTCCCTATGACAGATTTAATTAGAAGGTGGCAATAAATGTTTCCAGGTGTTTAATTAAGTGTGATAATTATTTCTGTCCCTAAACAGAAATGGAGTCATATGTTTACACTGCAAAGTATAATGTTTCCTTAGTTAAACCAGCGTGGAAACACCTTTGTGTAATAATACAGGATTCATTGCATGATAAAAATATCTACTGTGATAAGAGTGCTTAGAGTGATTTAGCAGCTCTTACCTTGCAGCCACCAAAGCAGGCTGGTGGCTTAAAAGCCACCCTGCTAGGGTTCTTTCTTTTCTTTAGCTACAAAGTTTTGTTAGCCATGCACCTCGGGAAATAATTTGTATTCAAAGTGTCGTTTCCCTACCAGCATCCAAGAGGATTCTCAACAAAGATGTGGAAGACATTTCATGGGAATTCTACTTCCACAGCAAACACACAGTAAAAATCAACTGAGCTGTAGGAAAACCAGAAATTGTGACTAGATGGGAACTGGGGAACTCAAGCACAGTAAGTCTGTTAGGATGCTGCAAACTGATGAAGGAGTCTTTCTGTGTAGAAATATGCCCTCTGCAGTGAGAGTTACTGATGACCCCTCCTCAATAAAAATAATTTATAGTAGGATGAAATTGTCAGACTTAAGCAACCCAAGGACGTTACTGTTTCAACACCGGGCAGTAACTACAGTTGCTGGTGCTGTGAGTTAGGAAATCAGTTGGTTTAGAAACATGGTGTTGCTGAGTCAATGGACATCTTACAGATGCCCAAGTCGTTTTCGATCAGACTGGTCTTGAAAAAGCGTATCAGCAGTCCTGGGTTATCAGGCCCTGGGAACCCATCAGGTGTTCTCCCAGCAGGTGCTGGAAGCTCGGCGCCACGGGTAAGCACGTGGGACATTCAGAACCGCACACAGGCATACAACTTTTTTCACCTCGCGATCTTAAAGCAAAACTGCTCGCTGACGGTTTTACAATGCAGGATTGGATAACAATCTGAGGCCAGCATCTCAGTCTGCAATCTGGGGCATCCTGAACACAGGCAAGCCTTGCTTCAGCGCTTGAGGTTGGTTACCGGGAGGACATGACAAGAAGAAAGTCAGAGAAGAAAGGGAGGGCTGTGGAGAGGGGTTCAACGAAGGAGTTGGAGGAGGTCGCCCAGGCGGTAGACTGCCAGCAGCGGAACGGGAATCCACAGTGCGGCGCGGGCACGGTAAAACTACGGGACTTCCCGAGCTGCGCTCTCCCACGCGCTCACACTCACTTGCACTCCCCACACGCGCCCACTCACACCCACTCTCACGGCCGAAGCTCTGGGCGAACTGCAAGTGCGTCCCCAGGAGCACTTTAAAAGTCCCAAAATAGCGTCCGGTTTTATCATTACTATTCTTTTGATCCTACCCCCGCCTCCCCAGCCTCCACTCCTAAGAGGGAAGCACTTACTCGGAGGAAGGGCGCGGTGGCGCCGGGATGAGAGAAGAGCGGGACGGTCCCGCGACGTCGACCCTCAGAGGTTGGACCGCTGGCCGCTCCCGGACCCCTAACAACCCCAGGCGGGCCCCAGCGCGGGAGAAGTGGAGCTCGCCCCTGGGGCGGGGCTGGGAGGAGGCAGGGGCGGAGCCTGCATGCCGGGGCGGGGCTGGGAGGTGGACGAAGGGAGTGGCCAGGTTGCTGTGGCGAAGCAGGGAGGAGGTCAGGGGCGTGGCATGGTGGGAAAGGGGCGTGGCCGGGGCAGAGACTCTGCGGAAGGGGCTGTTGGGGAGGGGCTCAGTGGCTGGGCGGGAGGCCGAAGCAAAGGCCACCAGCTAGGGCGGGGTCTGGAGGCAGAGGAAGAGCAGTGTGGCCGGGAACTGGTGGCGGAGCGGCTGGGTCAGCACCTCTCTGAGGGCCCCTGAACGCAGTGGTCGGTGCTGCCAACGGAGGACAGAATGGACGCTCACAGAGTAGCCCAGACCTCTGGGTGCTGGCGGCCAAGACCTGCTTGAGAGATCTGTTTCTTTGCATAAATGTGTGGTCAAATAGTGCCGAGCTCCTGTACACCCTGCCAGACACTTAACCCATATATGAGACTGACGACTTGTGGAGGTCTCTGGATCCTGCCTCCCTTCCATCCTTTTCGCTCTCTCCCTCCTCGTTTTAAGATTACCCAGTGACATTCTAAGCGCTTGCAGATCTTTGGCTTCCATTGTCAGCAGTTGTGGGATACCATCTATCTCTGGATTAAAGTCTCCTGTTGGCTTCTCGCGCGAAGCTTGTGGTCTTGGACACGCACGCTCAAACTCACACACTCCAGTGTGACCGTCTGGCTTTACCTGAGGAACAATAGACTCCAGAGGAAACAGCAGGATGAAGCCGACTCTGGGACTTCCTTCTGTTTAAGGGCCATTCCTGGGTGGCTATTGTAAGTGGCAAGGACCATCTACATGGGAGTGAGAGGAACCCACCTGTCGCATAAACATTCACTAACACGACTAGCTCTGTGCAAGGCGTTGAGAACAGTATTGACGCATTTAATATGTGCACGTGACCATTCTAATCTTCCCAACAGTCTATGAGATAGGTCTTAATAGCGATCAGAATTTAGTGAAAAGAAGGAAGGTTTAAGAGACTGCTCAAAGAAAGCTGCACCCTCAGGAAAGGGCAGATCTACTGGAGCAGAAGAAAGAAAGCAAAGACTGGGTTGCTGAAACAGACAATATCACAGCGGGCGTGGGTTTAACGCAGAACACCACTGTCCACTGTCCGGGCCTGTAATGAGGCATCAGAGGAACCAGATGATTTTTCTGGAAGGGGTTCTCTGAGCTGGGTTTGGATAATAAGTGGGAACTTCCTAGTCTTTTCCAAGGAAGGAGCAGTGGTGGTGTGTTAAGTTTCCTTCTAGATGAAAACATTCCATCTTGCATAAAGTTCCCTGTAAGCAGGAAAATAAAAAAAAAGCTCAAAATAACTTCAGGAAGTGCCTGAAACGAATCAGATTCACTAGAGCCCTCCCTCACCGAGTAAACAATAAAAACAAACAGACAGGAGGAAGCTGAGCCGCAAGCACCAGCACCACAATGCTTCCAGAGCAGCTGCCTGGAAGAAAGAGAAAGCACCCAAGCTGCCTGGAGGTTTAAAACAGTCACCCGGAGAGAACGCTCTCCAACCTGTCGAGCACAGGCTGTGCACCTTACTCCAGGTTTCCCAGCTTTTGTGAGCTGTTACCCATGCCGGGGTGGGCCTTAGTGACACAGCTGTCTTTGAGTCGTTTCTGCTCCTTTAAGTAACCCCTCACCCACATCCCTAAAAGTAACCCCAATAAATCTCCTTGGTTCACCAAGTTGGACTTTGGTGGTATCCATACTTTGGGATCACTCTCTGGGGTGGGTAGACATGTGTGTTTCGTCCCCCCCCCAAAAAAAATGTTTAGTCATACGATACGTGGCAAGCATTTTCCCACATTACAAGGGATCGGGGACCAGGTACTGTGGCGCATGCCTCCCAGCACTCAGAAGCAGAATCAGGTGGGTGGATCTCTGAGAGTTTGAGGCCAGCCTGGACTACACAGTGAGCTCCAGGACAGCCATGGCTATGTAGTGAGGTCCTGCCACCCTACAAAATATCGTTATTGCTAATATTTAAAGGAACAATACACAGAGGACCGGAAGAGAAGAGGAGTAGTGGCTGGACCGGTACTAAAGCAATAGGCCGGAGCCAAAACTAAAGTCTCTCATCCTCCAGGACCCTTGGGTGGAGGAGGCAGAACAAAACATCTGTTTCAAATGTTGTTTCATTTGATGTTTCATATGTTGTTCTGTTAATTAAAAAAAGGCTTTCAAATATGGAAACAACATAAAGGACCACAGAGCCTGGTAGCATGTTCAATAAGCTGAGGAAACATGGCAGGCGAGATGCTGTGGTAGACAAAACAATGTCTCACAGAGAGATGTTCAAGTCTCTGGCCCACAGAAACTGTGAATGTGTAACCTTCCGAGGCAGAAGGAATCTTACAGTCACGAGTAAAGCTAAGAACATTGAAATGGAGACTTTACCTTGGATTGCTAGGTGAGCCTAGTCTACTTATTTGGGTCCCCTAAAATGGGAGAACACTGGGGCAGAGATTCAAAATATGACAAGATGTTCGGCCTGGGGCATGAGCCAAAGACCATGGGTTGCCTCTAGAAGCTTGAACGGACCTCAACTAACTGTTCAAAAAGGGTGTGGGACATAAATAAGCCTTATATCCCTGAGAACTAAACTCTGCCATGCATCAAAATAAGCAAGCAAATGTTTCTCTCTTGAGGACCTCCAGAAAGTAACTCAGTCCTTCAGATGCTGTAATCTGATACCGATGAGACTCCATACTGGATTTATGACCTATGGAACTACAGATAAAGTTTGTGCCAAATGCCTAACCTAGTGGTAATTTATCAGGGCAGCAATTGGAAACCAGCACAGATACTGAAGCCCAAAGTGGATGGAATGGGTAAGGTGGACTCAGAACTAAGAAAAGGCCTAGAGATGGAGAGAGTATTAGGGTTGTTTTACAAGGTTTCCGAATGGAGTAACCACCACAGGTAGTGTTTCCCAAGAAGTAAAGTAAAAAAAAAAAAAAAAAAAAAAAGCAAGCAGATGTGTTCTAAAAACTCCAGAGTCTGCAGTGGTGTCACTAAATTAGGGTGGTGTTTGCATACCTCCAGCAGCCTCTTTGTCAAACAGCTAGACACACTGTCTCAGTGTCTCCCGCATTGGCTGCTTTCCTTATTGTTGTGAAAAATACTGCAAAACAACGTAAGGAGATGAAAGATTCCTTTGGGTTGGGTTTCATATGGTGCAGTCTATAGTGGTGAGGAGGCAGGACATAGTGGTTCTATCTGTGGGCCAGGACCATGAAAAGCATGCGGGGATTTTCACATGGAATGGGCCAGGGAGCAGAATGCAGGCGGAAACCAGAAGCGTGGATAACTTTCTAAGGCCCACCCCTTTGTTACTTCTGCCATCCAGGGCCCGCCTCCCACGGTTTTGAAAATAGCACAGCAAGCTCAAGATTGAACATTCAGAATGTGAGCTTGTCTGGGGAGATTCCAGACCCAAGCCATAAAGCATTTACAGCCACCAAGTGGTGTTTGTCACCACCATTTGAGAGTTCTAATACTAGATCTGCCATACCCCCACTGGATGTCTTGGGACAAAGCACAAAGCCTTAATGAGACTTGGCCTCTTTGTACGACTGCTGTGAGTCACCAGGATGCCCTGATAGCTGAAAATTCAGTTCCATTCACTCTCACTGTTGCTTACATTCAGTGTGTGAGCGATTTCCTCCAGGTTTGACATGGTGAATGCCACCATGAAGCAGAGTGGCTGAGGTGACCTCTGGGAGGCCTTGACCACAGAGCCGTGGCAACAAAACCAACAGACCTATGCTGCGGAAATGTCCTTTTTGTACATTGTGAAGATTTTTCACTCAGATTGGTTGCATCAAAAGCTGTCTGGCCAGTATCTAGACAGAAATTATAGGTGGGACAGTTAGACACAAAAAACTTTGAAAAGAAGGAGGACAGAGTCAAAGGAGAGGCCAGATGGGCATGCCATACTTAGAAAAGGTACCAAGCCACATGACAAAACATAGATAATAAATAGGGGTTAATCTAAATGTAAGAGTTATATAAGAACAAGCCTGAGCTATTGGACAAGCTTTAGAATTAATATTGTCTTCGTGTAGGTTATCTGGGAACTGGTAGGTGGGGAAAAAAGTCCGCCTACAGACCTATATAGCAAGTAGCAAGGCGCAAGGGAAAGGGACTGTTCGCACTCCCTCTCAAAGGGAGGAGAAAAGGTCACAAACCTATAACAACACCCTTCTCTGCTACTCCAACCTCCGCTCACTCCTGCCTCAGCCATAATCTTAGCTGTGAAGTATATAAGAGGTTTGTAAAAACGCCTGGAAGTGGACTCTTCCCTGCTGTCACAGTTCACAAGTTCCTCATGCTCCAGCAGTAACGCCGATATCCGCGTTTATTTCCCCAAGCTGGACCTGGTGGCGTTGTTCTTGGGTCTCTCTGTTCCTCTCTCTTCAATGTGAATAACCACTCCTTTTATGGCCCCCAAGGAAAGTCATGTGACACCTCTGGGGTACTCCCTTCCTTGCCTGCTTGCCTCTGCCACCCAAATGCTGAGATTAAAGGCGTGTGCCACTGCTGGCTGCACTGCTCTTCCTGGTAAGGGCTGCGGTAGGGGCTGCGGCAATGGCTCAGCAGTTAAGATTACTAAGCACTCTTCCAGAGGACACAGGTAGTCACCAGCCCCACATGATGGCTCACAACCACCTATTCCTTCAGTTCCTCTCTTCTGGATCCTATTAGTACCGGGCATGCATTCTGTACAGATGTACATGCCGGCAAAACACCCAAACACATAAAAATTATAAATTTAAGAAAGGAATGGCTTTAGCTATTCAGGGTCTTCTGTGATTCTATATGAATTTTAGGATTTTCTTTTTCTACTTCTATGAAGAATGTTGTTGAACTTTTGATGGAGATTACACTAAATGTGTGCATTGCTTTTGGCAACGTAGCTCCTTTCATAATATTAATTCTGTTGATCCTCCTACCCAAGAAATCTTTGTTTTCTCATGTCTTCAATTTCGTTCTTCATGGTCTTAAAGTTTATTTTAGAGGTATTTCACTTTTTTGGTTTGGTTTAATCCCTAGGTATTTTGTGGAACTATTGTAAATGGGATTCCTCCCACCCTGATTTCTTTGTCAGTGAGTTCACCATGGATACATAGAAAGGCTAGTGGATTTTCTGCATTAATTTTGTATCCTGCTACTCTGCTCAAAGTGTTTATGGGCAGGAGTTTTCTGATGGAATCTGTCAGGTTTTTTAAGTGGAGGATAATGCCATCTGCAAATAGAAATAATTTGACTTCTCTCTTTCCCATTTGTCCCCCTTTTTGTCTTGTCTTATTCCTGAAGCTAAGCATCAAGCCTATGCTGAGTATGAGTAGAAAGAGTGAGTACACTTGTTTCATTCTAAATTTTAGACGGAATATTCTGTTTTCCCCATTTAATATAATGTTTACTATAGGTTTGTCAAATATAGCCCTTATTATGATGGTGTATGCCCCTTCTGTTCCTAACTTGTTCAGATTTTTTTCATTAAGGAATATTGAATTTTGTTGAGGAAAAACCTTTTCTGTCTTTAAATCTGTTTATCTGTTGAAGTATACTTACTGATTGAGTATGTTTTTATTAACTCTGTATTCATGGAATAAAATCAGCTTGGTCATGGTATATGGTCTTCTTAGTGCATTCTTGAATTTAACTTGCAAGGATTTTATTGAGTATTTTTGGACCTGTGTTCAACTGGATAAATTGTTCCATAGTTTCCATTGTTTGTTATGTCTTACCTAGTTTTGGTATCAGTATAATGTTGCTTTCATAGAATAAGTTTGGCAGTTTTCTCCTATTTCATGGAACAGTTTTGAGAAGCCTTTGGTGTTAGCTTTTCTAATTTAGCAGTGAATCCAGCTGCATTTGTTCATGTGCTGGGTGACTTTTTGCTACTGCTTCAATCTTATTTATTTCTGTGGATCTGTTTAGGTTATTTATATCCTCTTGGCTTAATTATAATGGGTCATATTTGTATAGAAATTTATCAGTTTCTTTCTTTTTTTTTTAGTTATGCGGATATTTATTTGTCTTCAACAAGGTAGGCCATGCTCGCCTCATCTGTTTTAAATCTTTCTAGTATAAACAGTCATGGAAGTTGTATGTAGATGCCTTTGTGTTAAAATTTGGTTTAGAACCAGTGGGATCTCTGGGACCCACACCAAGCCTATTTCTTCTGTTCTGTGTTTTGTTTCTTTGGTAAAATGATAATGGTTTTCATTTTTTGCCTAATGTTGCATTCTTAACCTATGTAGAGTGTCAGAGCTAAAACAGGCAGTGCCTGCTGTTACTAGTTCTTTCCTCGTAAAGCTTGCACACAGTTTTTCCTTGTTAAGATGTAAGATGTGACCTACTTGTTACTTAGTATCACACAGATTATGTGTTTTTTTAATTTCTTTCTTTTAATTTAAAAAATTTCCACCTCCTCCCCGCCTCCCATTTCCCTCTCCCTCCTCCCTCTCCTCTCCCTCTCCCCCCACCCCTCTCCCCCTCCCTCTCCAGTCCGAAGAGCAGTCAAGGTTCCCTGCCCTGT